>NW_024412416.1:26282958-26323929 GCF_014898765.1 Herpailurus yagouaroundi | reverse complement strand
AGCACTGGGTGTTGTATGGAAACCAATTTGACAATAAATTTCATATAAAAAAAGTATAAAAAATAACTGTGTATCCATTTGTATGTTCCTCAGGATTAACTATGATTCCAGAAGTCTTCTAATCTTTGTGTCTGTGTGAGTCAGAGTTCTACCTCACTGTGTTTTCCTTTTGCAGTAGTCTTTAAGATCTGCCTGTGCCATACCCTTTCTTCCCCACATCTTTCCAATCTCTGAACCATCTTTTTCCTGTGATCCTGATCCTTTTATGTTTTGTTACCACATATTATTCTTTGGGGTAGACTTTTGTCCTTTGGAAAGGAAATGATTAAAATTTCTGGAATCTTAAGTGATTTGGTCTGCTTCAGTACTGCTTCCCATTTATATTTCCCCATAAATTTCATGCTTATTTGCAATGAAAAGCCTGTGAGAACATTTCTGAATAATACTAGTTTATCCCAGATTTACTCATCAGGTTATTGCTTAGTTTACAGTTTTCTGATGGTGGGGTGTTGGTGGTTTTTGTGATTTTGGGTTCTTGGGGTCATTCTAGACTTTAAATTTCTGTGCCACTGCTGAGCAATGACTGGTCTCAAAAGAGCCTTTGGCTCTTTTGTGTTGGGTCATGTCTTCCTTTATTCTGGGTTTCATAAAGATTCCTTGTCACTTAGTTTGATTGAAATGTTGCATATGTTTTACACTCCTACCTCTCACCTTTGGTATCCAAACTGCTCTGTTTGGTTTTCATTAATGTAGTTGGGAATATCAAAAGCACAAACAGACAGAAAGCCTATAAAGTTACCATACTCTTGTTGCCAGCATTTCTCTATTTCTTCTATGGTCTGTTTTGGTAAGGTTATTATTTTTTCAAGTAAGTATAAATTAAATAAATAAAATTATATCTCAATTTTCACAGAATTAAAAAAATTATAATATCCTTTTATTATTTTTTTAAATTTCTGCAGTACTTGTAGTAATGCCTCATGTTTTATTTCTAAATATTATGTGTAGTGTCCTTTTATTCCTATTGAAATCTCACCAGAGATGTCATTATTTTTTGTTTTTCTTTTTTAAAAAATTTTTTTCAACGTTTATTTATTTTTGGGACAGAGAGAGACAGAGCATGAACGGGGGAGGGGCAGAGAGAGAGGGAGACACAGAATTGGAAACAGGCTCCAGGCTCCGAGCCATCAGCCCAGAGCCTGACGCAGGGCTGGAACTCACGGACCGCGAGATCGTGACCTGCCTGAAGTTGGACGCTTAACCGACTGCGCCACCCAGGCGCCCCTGTTTTTCTTTTTTTTTTAATTATTTAATGTTTATTCTTATTTTTGAGAGAGAGAGAGAGAGAGGCAGAGCATAAGGAGGACAGGAGCAGAGACAGAGAGGGAAACACAGAATCAGAAGCAGGCTCCAGGCTCTAAGCTGTCAGCACAGAGCCCACTGGGGTGCTCAAACTCATGAACCATGAGATCATGACCTGGGCTGAAGTCTGACACTTAACCAACTGATCCACCCAGGTGCCCCTATTTGTGTTTTCAAATAATCAACTTTGGCCTTGCTAGTAATTATATTTTGTTTGTTTGTTTGTTTGTTTGTTTGTTTTGCCTTTTCATTTATTTTTTAAATTTTTTACTGAGGTCTTCTTAGTTTAATCCAATATTTGCTACTTAAGAGAAAGAGAACATGTTTTCAGTAATATGTCAGTGACTTGTATATTTACTAAATTTTCTAGAATATTAAAATCAGGGTTTTATTTTATGTTTTTTTGTTTTTTTTTATTTAAACTCAAGATAATTAACATACAATGTAGTCTTGGCTTCAGGAGTAAAACCCAGTGTTTCATCTCTTATGTATGACACCCAGTGCTCATCCCAGAAAGTCCCCTCTTTAATACCCATCACCCATTGCTTGTACATAGTAACTAATAATTGCCTTTATTATATGTTCGTTTTCTACTTCTTTGATCTCTTTTATAATAATTCATTATTCTTGCCTTCTACTTTTTTTTTAATTTGATTTTCTTTCTCCACCATCATGTAATGTACATTTAGCTAGTAAATTTTTAGTCTTTTTTCTTTTAAAATGTAAGTATTTATGGGTATAAATTTTATCCTACTAATTTTTAGCTGTAACTCACAAGTTTGATATTTGGATTTTTTTTATTTCACTTCAAGTTTTTTAAAATCCTATTATTTCTTCTGTGACCTATGAGCTAATTTCCAAGAAAATAGTAATTTTGTATTTATCTTTTGTCACTGATTTCTAAATTAATTGCATTTTATTTAAGAAACATGTTTTGTATTTCAGTCTTTCGAAATTTATTGAGATAGGCTTTAAGATAATAACACGTTTGTAAATATTTTACATGGTCATGCAAAGAATATGTATTCTGCATTTATTGGGTGAAATATCCAATTAATGTCCATAGGATCAATTTTGTTAATAGTACTGCTCAAATTTTCTACAACGTCATTGGTATTTTGTCTGTTTGCTTGTTTGTTTGTTTTTACAAATAAGCACTTCCAAGAGTCTTTTTTAATGATTGGACAATTTTTCATTCTCTAGTATCCATTTGATCCCAAGTAATAATCTTGCCTTAAAGTTTATTAAGCCCATTTTGTTAAAGTATAGCTATATAATTTTCCTGTTGGGGTACCAGTTCAGAGATATCTTTCTTCATTCTTATTTTTAATCTTTCTACTACAACACATCATACTTGAAATTGCTTTTTTTAAGTAAGAATATTCAATATTGTAAAAATAAATCTAGTAAATCTGAGAATCACTATCTTTTAAGTGGATTATTTATTCTAACCATATTTAATGAAATTGTTAATATTTAAATGTCAACCATATGAAGTTGCCCTTTTTATGTAGACACATTAAAGATAGCCTCATTAGTATTATTTGGATGTTTTCTCAAAGCAAAAAAGCAAGAAAAGAAATAAAAGACAAAAGTATTCTTTTCAAGTATTGTAATGTATACATAGAAACTTGAGCAAGCGGAAGCAAATATTATAAATTATGTTTTAATAGTTTACCAAGATGGTTAGCTACTTACTAAATATATGTTCTAATAGAAGCTATTTAAATCATCAAGAAAAATGTAAGCATATAAAGAGAATAATCTTCACATTAGACAAGCAATTAACAAAATACCTTTGGTAAGTGTAAGTACTCTGTAGGATCTTAATGAAGATAATCACAAAATGTCATTGAATGAGAAAACTTGAATAAAAAAAGAGAGAATACATACATCTGGATAGAAAAACATGAAACTATGTCAATTTTCATAGTTCTTATTTACTATTTACTATGTCTAAATAGAAGAGGAAGCACTAATAGTGTTACTTTATAACACTTCTGCTTTCATCCGTAATATTTGACATACTCTGCAATAAGTTGTAGCACATATTAGACAGCACTGTAATGAAAAAAAGAGGAGGAAGTTCTACTTATAATTTTGTGCACTTGCCAGCCCTTACTTACTGAAGCATTAGCATTGGATCTTTCATATATGTGTGTTTTAATACTTTGCTATGATTTTTGATATTTATTTTAACAAAACATAAGAAGAAAGGTGAAGTAGAAAATGCTCACAGGCACAAAGAAAAAATGTTCTTTTTGGAGAATAAATTAAAGTTGCAAAATTCACCTGCTGTTGGTTTTAATTGACTTACATGCAGGGGATAGAAATATATTATTTAAGGGGCACCTGGGTGGCTGAGTAGGTTAAACAACTGGATTCTTGCTTTTGGCTCAGGTTATGATGTTGGAGTTTCTTATGTTTAAGTCCAACATCCGGCTCTGTGCTGGCAGTGTGGAACCTGTTTGGGATTCTCTCTATCCCTCTCTCTTTCTCTGCTCGGAGAATCACTGTGGTTTCCTGCTTCAACAGTGCTTGGACTGAACCAGTGCTGAACCCCGCCCACAAGGGCGTGAGGGGAGGGTGCCCTCAGAGCCAGCACTTCACCATCTCTTCACAGTCCCCTCTGACTGGTGCCACGGTGCTCCCGGACCCCACAGCCTCTCTTTTAGCCATAGGACCCAGGACTCCTTGCAGGTGCACCAGAACTACCACCAGGCCTGGAGACTGCTCCAATGGCCAGAATAACCTGGAGCTCAATGCTTCCTATCTCTTACTACTTTGACATTGATGATGGGGCTTTGAAGAACTTTGCCAAATGTTTTCTTCGCCAATCTCATGAGGAGAGGGAACATGCTGAGAAGCTGATGAAGCTGCAGAACCAACCGGGTGGCAGAATCTTCCTTTAGGACATCACGAAACCAGACGGTGATGATTGGGAGAACAGGCTGAATGCAATAGAGTGTATGTTACACTTGGAAAAGAGTGTGAATCTTTCACTACTGGAGGTGCACAAACTGGCCACTGATAAAAGTGACCTCCATTTATGTGACTTCATTGAGACTCATTACCTGAATGAGCAGGTGAAATCCATCAAAGAATTGGGTGACCAGGTAACCAACCTGCACAAGAGGGGCTCCTGAATCTGGCATGACAGACTAACTCTTTGACAAGAACACTTTGGGAAACAGTGATAATGAGAACTAAGCCTTAGGCTGTCTTCCATATCCACACGGGTGACTTCCCTGGTCACCAAAGAAATGCATGCATGTTTGGGTTACCTTTTCCTTTTCTATAAGTTGTACCAAAACATCTACTTAACTTCTTTCATTTGTACCATTCCTTCAAATAAAGTAATTTGGTACCCAAACAAACAAACAAACACACTGCTCGTGTTTTCTCTGTCTCCCTCAAAATAAATAAATAAACTAAACAAATAGATTATTTAATCTTAGTTTTAGCTCTTATAGATTACTAGTCTTAACACATTTTTCTATTATCTTTCTTATATGTCACCCCATAATCAATCTCTCCTCCATGTAAAATCTGATGTGATATTTTAAGGCTCAACAAAAAGAAATCACACCATTCCCTATGTTATTTCTATCATTCTCTATGACTTCTTATTTCAGTTAGAATAAATTAAAATAAAACTGCAACCACCAAAGAGCCTACATGATCTAGCCACACTTTCTCTCCTCCCTCAACATCTATCCTTCTCCGTATCAACCACCATTGTCCCGTGAGAGATACAGCGGTAGTTAATGAAGCACAGAAGAGATGTCTGGGCCTTCCCATGAAGTAACAGTGGAATCTGCTAGAGCCATCTTGTGGTCCTGAGGAGAACTGGCCTGGGGATTGCTTTAACACAGTTGGCAGATGGAAAGATGCAAGAACTTTCAACAAGCCAATCCTACAGTAATCTTTACTCCAGTGTTCTTGTTATGTAAAATAGTAACCCTTTACTGTATGAGCCAAAAAAGCTTACCCCAAAACACTTAGGCATCAAAAAACATTCATCAAAGGGAAAAAATTTGATAAAATAAAATAGATACAGATTTTTTTGAGTAATAAAACAGAAAAAGCAGCTATCTAGACTGGGTACTGAGAGGGTACAGTGGAAAGGAGCCAAATGTCTGGTAGATACAGAAGATATTCCAGAATTACAGGAAGCAGATATAACAAAGACAAGAATGAGAACTGGGACAGAAATTGGAAGACTTGTTGAATTATGTATATGAGAAAGTCAGCCCTACCCTTTTTTCTCCCATGCCCCATGTACAGTTACCTATTGCTAGACATTTTCATAGAAGCATAAACTAGGGAGATCTTTTGCTGAGGAAAATGAACAAATAGGCACAAATAGACATATAATCAATTTTTGTTGAAAGAATGAATGAGCATTTCCTAAAGTTGATCATATTCTACACCATAAACTGATGGAAACAGAACTCAAAAAATTCAGGAAAAAAATATATCAGATTTGAAAAAGAAAGACCACATTCACATATATAAAACACTGCATGTAACAATTCCAAAATATACATTATTTTTACGTATACATAGAACATTTACTAAAATTGACCATATAATAAGAGATAAGGATATGGGGCGCCTGGGTGGCGCAGTCGGTTAAGCGTCCGACTTCAGCCAGGTCACGATCTCGCGGTCCGTGAGTTCGAGCCCCGCGTCAGGCTCTGGGCTGATGGCTCAGAGCCTGGAGCCTGTTTCCAATTCTGTGTCTCCCTCTTTCTCTGCCCCTCCCCCGTTCATGCTCTGTCTCTCTCTGTCCCAAAAAATAAATAAATGTTGAAAAAAAAATTAAAAAAAAAAGAGATAAGGACAGAATTAATATATTTAGAATTGAAACCACATTTCTTATATTTTTTTTACTTCAGTGAAATTAAATTTAAATATCAGCAATCCTCCTCCTCTGTGCTCACAAATGACTAGAAAATATTTACCCATTTGGGAATTAAGACAGTGCTTTTAAATAATGCATGAGGGGAATAAAAAATAATAATGGAATTTTTAAAAATATCATGAACTAAATGATATATAAATAAAGGGTATCAAATTTCAATATGTAACTTAAGCTATGTTGATAGAGAAATAGATCATTTGAAATGCATATAAAAATAAACAAGAAAAGTTAAAGATCGATAATATAATCAGGAACTTTTGGTTCCAGTCAAGAAAGAGTTTTAGAGACTGGATCTAACTAACCTGTTACCTGAAACAAATGAAAATCAGACAGAAAAGTATAAAACAATGACTTTTAAGACATTGAAACTGGATAATGAAGGAATTTCTCCAGAGACAGAAAACATACCAGGTAAGCCTATAATTGTCCTAGTTGTCAATGCCTTGGCAAAGTTAAGTATCCAGGTAGAACATGGAAGATTTTGAGTTGAGTAGATGGAACCCAATATCTGGAGAGACCAAGGAGGAGAAACTAGCACTACAGGGTCTATAAATATTAAAGGATAGTAAGAACATATTGAACAACTTCATGCCAATAAATGTGGCATGTTAAATTCCTTACAAGACATACACTAACAAGGCTAAACCAGGATGAAACAGATAATATGGATAGCCTTATCTTTATTAAAGAAAAGGAGTTAGTAGTTAAAAATCTTCTCCTTCAACAAACAACAGATAAACAAACAAAAACACTCTAGGTTCAGATAGCTTCACTCATGAATTTAATCAATAACTTTAAAAAGAAATGATACAAATTATAAACAAAATCTTTCAAAAATTGAGGAGGAGGGAATGTTTGTCAAATCAATAAGGTCAGCTTTACTATAAAAACCAGAAAAAGACATTACAACATAAGAAAATTATAAACCAAAATTCCTCATTTATATAGATGCAAATGTCCTAAACTAAATTTTAGATTATATTTAGCAACATATAAAGAGGACAATACATCATTACCAAGTAGAGTTTATCCCAGAAATGCAAGGTTGATTTAATATTCTAAATAAGAGATCAGCTAATTATTTCTGTAAATGGCCAACTAATAAATATTTTAGATTACAGTATATAGTCTTTGTCACAACTATTCAACTCTTCCACTATAGCATAAACATAGCTATCAAACAATATATAAATGGATGGCGTGGCTATGTCCCCAAGAAAACTTTATTCACAAAAACAGCTGGACCTTGGGCTATACTTTGCTGACCACTATTCTAAATCATTCAATTTAAATCATCATTTTAACAAATGAAAAGAGAAACCCAATATGATCAACTTAATAGATGGAGAAAAAGCATTTGAACAAAACCAACATCCACTTCTGCTAAAAATTTCAGCAAAACAAAATAATCTAAGGGAATTTCCTTCTTTTGAAAAAGCACATCTACCAAAAAACCACCAAGCTCACATCATGCTTAATTGTGAGAGACTGAATGAATGTTTGCCACCTAAAATTAGTATAAATTCAAGTCTATTCACTGTTACCACTTCTGTTGAACATTATACTGAAGGTTATAGTCACTTACAATAAGGCTAAAAAGCGAAGTACAAGGCATCAAAATTTGAAATTAAGAAGTAAAATTATCATTACAGACACAGGAGTATTTATCTGGAATAATGTGATCCTGAAAAAGCTTCTAGACATATTAGGAGAATTTAATGAGTGTGAAGGATACATGAACAATATGAAAAAAAAATCAATTTTGTTTCTATATAACAATAATGACTGATTAAAATTGAGATTAATAAAATAAAACTTGGGGTGCCTGGGTGGCTCAGTTGGTTGAGCATCTGACTTCCATTCAGGACATGATCTTACATTAATGGGTTTGAGCCCCACATAGAGCTCTGCGGGCTCAGAGCTGCTCAGAGCAGCTCAGAGCCTGGAGCCTGCTTTGGATTGATTCTGTATCTCCCTCTCTCTCTCTCTACCCCTCCTCTGTTCACTCTCTGTCCTTCTCTATCTCTTAAAAGATAAAATAAAATGTTTAAAACATTTTAAGTAAAATAAAATAAACTTTGAGTGCCTGGGTGGCTCAGTTTGTTAAGCATCAGAATCTTGATTTTGGCTCAGGTCATGATCTCATGGTCCATGAGTTGGAGCCCCATGTCAGGCTCTGCATTGAGCCTTCTTGCGGTTCTCTCTCTCTGCCCCTCCCCAGCTTGCATGCACACACACTCTCTCTCAAAATGAATAAATAAACCTTAAATTTATTAAATTAAATTAAATTAAATGTTTAAATAATATAAAAAACTATGAAATACTTAAGGCTAAATATGACAATATAAAACAATATACACTGAAAACTACAAATATTTTTGATAGAAATTTAGAGGGGAGGAGAGGAGACAAGATGGCAGGGTAGGAGGACGCTGGGCTCAGGGAGTCCTGCTGATCACTTAGATTCCACCCACACCTGCCTAAATAACCCAGAAAACCACCAGAAGACTAGCAGAATGGACTCTCCAGAGCCAAGCAGAGACAAGAGGCCCAAGGAAGAGGGTAAGAAGGGCAGAGAGGCAGTGCGCACTACACAGACTGGTGGGTGGGAGCCAGGGCGTTGGAGGGCCAGCCTGCCCAGCAAGGCAGAGCTGGACTGCATGAGTTCTTACAGCCAGTGGGACTTAACATCTGGAATGTTATAAGTCAACAGCTCTGCTCAGAGTGCCAGAGGGCAAGAGGACAATGGGAGGAAGATGTGTTGAGCCCCGGAAGACAGAGTTCAGCTGGGCAGGGAGCAAAGGTGCTGGCCAGCACCATCTCTCTCACCCATCCCCCAGCTGAAATCCCAAAGGGAACCAGTTTCTGTCACCGAATTTGCTTGTACCGCGAAAACACCCAACACTGTGCTTCTGTGTATACATCCCTCTGATGGGTCTGCCTGCCTCCCTCACCAGGGCCCTTCCCCCAGGGGACCACCCAGGCAAAGTGAGCTAAGCCTGCCCCTCCCACCCCTGTGCACCTTGCGGATCCACCCAGGTAATATGCCAGATCCCATAGAAGCAGCACCACAAGCCTAGCAGTGTGTAAGAAGCCCAGACTGGGCCCACACCACTCCACAGTTAGCCCTGCCCCTGGGAGAGGGGAAGATAAGGTACACACTAGTCTGACTGTGGCCCCAGTGGTGGGCTGGGAACAGAAATTGGGTCTGACTGCGGCCACGCCCACCAACACAAGTTACTCCAGACAGCACAGGGGAAGTGCCCTGCAGTTCCCCGCCACTCCAGGGACTATCCAAACTGACAAAACGGAAGAATTCTCCTCAAAAGAAACTCCAGGAAGTAGCGACAGCTAACAAATTGATCAAAAAACGATTTAAGCAATGTAACAGAACATGAATTTAAAATAATAGACATAAAATTAATCTCTAGGCTTGAAAAAAGCATAGAGGACAGCAGAGAATCTATTCCTACAGAGATCAGGGGACTGAGAAACAGTCAGGAGGAGCTAAAAAATGCTATAAATGAGGTGCAAAATAAAATAGAGGGGACCACAGCTCAGACTGAAGCATCAGAGGAGAGAATAGGTGACTTAGAAGATCAAATTATGGAAAAAGAGGAATCTGAGAAAAAAGAGAGATAAAAAAATCCAGGAGTATCAGGGGAGAATTAGAGAACTAAGTGATGCATTCGAATGGAACAATATGCGTATAATAGGGATTGCAGAGGAGGAAGAGAGAAAGGGGCTGAAGGTGTACTTCAACAAATCATAGCTGAGAACTTCCCTGATCTGGGGAGGAAAACTGCATTGAAATCCAAGAGGCACAGAGAACTCCCTTCAGATGTAACTTTAATCGATCTTCTGCACGATATATCATAGTGAAACTGGCAAAATACAAGGATAAAGAGAAAATTCTGAAAGTAGCTAAGGATAAATGTGCTCTAACAAATAAAGGGAGACCAATAAGACTAGTGCCAGATCTATCTACTGAAACTTGGCAGGCCAGAAAGGAATGGCACGAGATCTTCAATGTGGTGAACAGAAAAAATATGCAGCTGAGAATCCTTTATCCAGCAAGTCTGTCATTTAGAATAGAAGGAGAGATAAAGGTCTTCCCAAAAAAACTAAAACTGAAGGAATTCATCACGACTAAACCCTACAAGAGGTCCTACAAGAGGTCCTAAGGGGAATTCTGTCAGTGATATGTTGCAAGGACCACAAAGTACCAGAGACATCACTACAAAGCATGAAACCTACAGACATCACAATGACTCTAAACCCATATCTTTCTATAATAACACTGAATGTAAATAGACTGAATGCTCCAACCAAAAGACATAGGGTAGCAGAATGGATAAAAAAACAAGACCCATCTATTTTCTGTCTACAAGAGACTCATTTTAGACCTGAAGACACCTTCAGATTGAAAGTGAGGGGATGGAGAACTATCTATCATGTTACTGCAAGTCAAAAGAAAGCTGGAGTAGCCATACTTATATCAGACAAACTAGACTTTAAATTAAAGGCTGTAACAAGAGATGAAGAAGAGCATTATATAATAATTACAGGGTCTATCCATCAGGAAGAGCTAACAATTATAAACATCTATGCACCGAATATGGGAGCCCCCAAATATATAAAACAATTACTCACAAACATAAGCAACCTTATTGATAAGAATGTGATAATTGCAGGGGACTTTAATACTCCACTTACAACAATGGAGAGATCATCTAGACACAGGATCAATAAAGAAACAAGGGCCCTGAATGAGACATTGAATCAGATAGACTTGACAGATATATTTAGAACTCTGCATCCCAAAGCAACAGAATATACTTTCTTCTTGAGTGCACATGGAGCATTCTCCAAGATAGATCGCATGCTGGGTCACAAGACAGCCCTTCATAAGTATACAAGAATTGAGATCATACTATGCATACTTTCAGACCACAATGCCATGAAGCTTGAAATCAACCACAGGAAAAAGTCTGGAAAACTTCCAAAAGCATGGAGGTTAAAGAACACCCTATTAAAGAATGAATGGGTCAACCAGACAATTATAGAAGAAATTTAAAAATGTATGGAAACAAATGAAAATTAAAATACAACGATCCAAATGCACTGGGATGCAGCAAAGGCAGTCTTGAGAGGAAAATACATTGCAATCCAGGACTATCTCAAGAAACAAGAAAAATCCCCAATACAACATCTAACAGCACACCTAAAGCAAATAGAAATAGAACAGCAAAAACACCCAAACCCAGCAGAAGAAGAGAAATAATAAAGATCAGAGCAGAAATAAACAATATAGAATCTAAAAATAAACTGTAGAGCAGATCAATGAAACCAAGAGTTGTTTTTTTTTGAAAAAATAAATAAAATTGATAACCCTCTAGCCAGGCTTCTCAAAAAGAAAAGGGGGATGACTCAAATAGATAAAATCATGAATTAAAATGGAATTATTACAACCAATCCCTCAGAAATACAAGCAATTATCAAGGAATACTATGAAAAATTATATGCCAACAAACTGGACAACCTGGAAGAAATGGACAAATTCCTAAACATCCACACACATCCAAAACTCAAACAGGAAGAAATAGAAAACCAGAACACACCCCACAACCAGCGAAGAAATTGAATCAGTTATCAAAAATCTCCCAACAAATAAGAGTCCAGGACCAGATGGCTTCCCTGGGGAATTCTACCTGACATTTAAAGCAGAGATAATACCTAGCCTTCTCAAGCTTTTCCACAAAATAGAAAGGGAAGGAAAACTTCCAGACTTGTTCTATGAAACCAGCATTACTCTGATTCCTAAAACAGACAGAGACCTAGCAAAAAAAGAGAACTACAGGCCAATATCCTTGATGAATATGGATGGAAAAATTCTCAAGAAGATACCAGCAAGTCGAATTCAGCAGCATATAAAAAGAATTATACACCATGATCAAGTGGGATTCATTCCTGGGCTACAGGGCTGGTTCAACATTTGCAAATCAGTCAATGTGATATATCACATTAAAAAAATAAAAGATAAGAACCATATGATCTTTTCAACTGATGCAGAAAAAGCATTTGACAACATTCAGCATTATTTCTTAATAAAAACCCTCGAGAAAGTCAGGAGAGAAGGAACATACTTAAACATCATAAAAGACATTTATGAAAAGCACACAGCTAATATCATCATCAATGAGGAAAAACTGAGAGCTTTCTCACTGAAATCAGGAACATGACAAGGATGTCCACTCTCACCGCTGTTGTTTAACATAGTGTTGGAAGTGCTAGCATCAGCAATTAAACAACAAAAGGAAATCAGACATCGAAATTGGCAATGATGAAGTCAAGCTTTCACTTTTTGCAGATGACATGATATTATACATGGAAGACTTGACAGACTCCACCAAAACTCTGCTAGAACTGATACGTGAATTCAGCAAAGTTGCAGGATACAAAATTAATGTACAGAAATCAGGTGCATTCTTAGACACAAATGATGAAGGAACAGAAAGACAAATAAAGCAACTGATCCCATTCACAATTGCACCAAGAAGCATAAAATACCTAGGAATAAACCTAACCAAAGATGTAAAAGATCTGTATGTTGAAAACTATAGAAAGTTTATGAAAGAAATTGAAGAAGATACAAAGAAATGGAAAAACATTCCGTGCTCATGGATTGGAAGAAAAAATATTGTCAAAATGTTGATACTACCCAAAGCTATCTACACATTCAATGCAATCCCAATCAAAATTGCACCAGCATTTTTCTCGAAGCTAGAACAAGCAATCCTAAAATTTCTATGGAACAACAAAAGGCCCCGAGTAGCCAATGTCATTTTGAAGAAGAAGATCAAAGCAGGAGACATCACAATCCCAGACTACTACTACTTTTCAGCCTCTACTACAAAGCTGTAATCATCAAGACAACATAGTATTGGGACAAATACAGACACATAGACCAATGGAATAGAATAGAAACCCCAGAACTAGACCCACAAAAGTATGGCCAACTAATCTTTGACAAAGCAGGAAAGAATATCCAATTGAAAAAAAAACAGTCTCTTTAACAAATAGTGCTGGGAGAAGTGGACAGCAACATGCAGAAGGATGAAACTAGACCACTTTCTTACACCATTCACAAAAATAAACTCAAAATGGATAAAGGACCTGAATGTGAGACAGGAAACCATCAAAACTCTAGATGAGAAAGCAAGAAAAAACCTCTCTGACCTCAGCCAAAGCAATTTCTTACTTGACACATCCCCAAAGGCAAGGGAATTAAAAGCAAAAATGAACTATTGGGACCTATGAAGATAAAAAGCTTCTGCCCTGCAAAGGAAAAAATCAAGAAAACTAAAAGGCAACCAACGGAATGGGAAAATATATTTGAAAATGACATATCAGACAAAGGGCTAGTATCCAAAATCTATAAAGAACTCACCAAACTCCACACCTGAAAACCAAATAATCCAGTGAAGAAATGGGCAGAAAACATGAATAGACACTTCTCTAACGAAGACATCCAGATGGCCAACAGGCACATGAGAAAATACTCAACGTCGCTCTTCTTCAGGGAAATACAAATCAAAACCACACTGAGATACCACCTCACACCAGTCAGAGTGGCTAAAATGAACAAATCAGGAAACTATATATGCTGGCAAGGATGTGGAGAGACGGGAATCCTCTTGCAGTGTTGGTGGGAATGCAAACTGGTGCAGCCACTCTGGAAAACAGTGTGGAGGTTCCTCAAAAAATTAAAAATAGATCTACCCAGAAATAGCACTGCTAGGAATTTACCCAAGGGATACAGGAATGCTGAAGCATAGGGGCACTTGTACCCCAATGCTTATAGCAGCACTTTCAACAATAGACAAATTATGGAAAGAGCCTAAATGTCCATCAACTAATGAATGGATAAAGAAACTGGTTTATATACAGAGTGGAATACTACGTGGCAATGAGAAAGAATGAAATATGGCATTTTGTAGCAATGTGGATGGAACTTGAGAGTGTTATGCTAAGTGAAATAAGTTATACAGAGAAAGACAGATACCATATGTTTGCACTCTTATGTGGATCCTGAGAAACTTAACAGAGGACCATGGTGGGGAGAGGAAGGGAAAAAAAAAGAAAGTTAGAGAGGGAGGGAGCCAAAACATAAGAGACTTTTAAAAACTAAGAACAAACTGAAGGTTGATGGGGGGTGGGAGAGAGGGGAGGGTGGATGATGGGTATTGAGGAGGGCACTTGTTGGGATGAGCACTGGGTGTTGTATGGAAACCAATTTGACAATAAATTTCACATTTAAAAAATAATAAAATAATATAAAAAAACACAAATCTTAGAGGGACTAAATAAATGGGTCAGAAGACTCCTAAGGTTGGTCTCAGAATGAATGCAGTTGCAATGGAAATCTCCTCATGTTCTTTGTAGAAATTGACAAAATAATAATAAATTTCCTATGCGATCCAAAGCCAATAATTCTTAAAAATATGAAAGAAGTTTGAAGACTAATATTACTTGATTTTAAGACTTGTAAAACTTTAATAATCAAGACAATGTGGATTTATGTAGAGAGAGAAAGTTACATCAAAGGAATGGTACAGAAAGTCCATAAATAAACCAATGCACACATGGAAAAATGATTCTTTTTTTTCAATATATGAAATTTATTGTCAAATTGGTTTCCATACAACACCCAGTGCTCATCCCAAAATGTGCCCTCCTCAATACCCATCTCCCACCCTCCCCTCCCTCCCACCCCCCATCAATCCTCAGTTTGTTCTCAGTTTTTAAGAGTCTCTTATGTTTTGGCTCTCTCCCACTCTAACCTCTTTTTTTTTCCTTCCCTTCCCCCATGGGTTTCTGTTAAGTTTCTCAGGATCCACATAAGAGTGAAAACATATGGTATCTGTCCTTCTCTGTATGGCTTATTTCACTTAGCATCACACTCTCCAGTTCCATCCACATTGCAAAATTGCACCAGCATTCTTCTCGAAACTAGAACAAGCAATCCAAAATTCATATGGAACCACAAAAGGCCCCGAATAGCCAAAGTAATTTTGAAGAAGAAGACCAAAGCAGGAGGCATCACAATCCCAGGCTTTAGTGTCTACTACAAAGCTGTCATCATCAAGACAGCATGGTATTGGCACAAAAACAGACACATAGACCCATGGAATAGAATAGAATCCCCAGAACTAGACCCACAAATGTATGGCCAACTCATCTTTGACAAAGCAGGAAAGAACATCCAATGGAAAAAAAGACTGTCTCTTTAACAAATGGTGCTGGGAGAACTGGACAGCAACATGCAGAAGGTTGAAACTAGACCACTTTCTCACACCATTCACAAAAACAAACTCAAAATGGATAAAGGACCTGAATGTGAGACAGGAAACCATCAAAACCTTAGAGGAGAAAGCAGGAAAAGACCTCACTGACCTCAGCCATAGCAATCTCTTACTTGACACATTCCCAAAGGCAAGGAAATTAAAAGCAAAAATGAATTACTGGGACTTTATGAAGATAAAAAGCTTCTGCACAGCAAAGGAAACAACCGACAAAACTGGAAAAATGATTCTTAATGAAAGTACCAAGGCAAATCAGAAGAAAAAAGGGTTATCTTTTCAAAAATACTGCAGAACTTTAGATACCCAAGTGCAGAAACAAAAGAAACTACCATCTATAATTCATGCTATATATGTAAGTTAACTCAGAATGAATCATAGATCTAAATGTGAGACCTAGAACTATATAACTTCCAGTAGAAAATACAGGAGAGAACTTTTGTAGTGACCTTAGGTTAAGCAAAGATGTCTCTGATATGACCCTAGAAGCATGATCTGTATAGAAAAAAAATTGATGAATCAAATTTCATAAAAATCAAAAGCTTCTCTTTGAAAGACACTTTTAAGAAAATCAAAAGAGAATCCTCAGAATAGGACAAAATATTTTCAGTGTGTATTTTATAAAAATAAAACCTATAGCAAGAATATATAAAAACCTTTTAAAACTCAATAATAAGAAATCACTCAAAGTATTTCACAAAATCTTTAAACAGGTAATTCACCAAAGAATGTATACAGATGGCATGTAAATACCTGAAAAGATGCACAAAATTGTAGCTTACTAAAAAAAATAAAAATTAATACCGCAAAATACCACTACACACCTTTTAGAATAGCTAACATTAAAAAGATTCACAATATCAAGTGTTAGTGAGATTGGAGAAGAAATGGAACTCTCATTTATTACTGTTAGAAATATAAAATTATACAATCATTTTGTTAATATGCCAATTTCTTACAGAATTAAGTGTACTTTCTAACCATATTATCCATCCTTGAGAATAAGACATAAATAGTCATTATCACCATTTCTATTCAACACTCTACTGGAAGTTATGACTACAAGCAATAAGGTGAGGGCAAAAAATATAAAGACTATAAAGGAATATAAAGGAATAAATGACATAATCATGCACACAGAAAAACCAAAGAAATCATAGAGTGATATGTTATTAAAATTAGTAAGTTAATTTATCAAACTAGATAGCAGTTCAATATAGAAAAGTAAATTGTAATGGTTTTATACCAACTGAGAAAAATTAAAGAAGAAACCCCTTACCATATTTTGAAAAACATTAAATACAGAGTCATAAATAAACAGACTGAGACTTAAGACAATAAAAAAAAATACCCACCAACCTCAAAACCAGGAAAATAAGCATTCTGTAACAAGTAGCCTGCAAAGGCTGACACTCTCTGAAGCACAGTGCAAAAGAAGCTTAAAGCCAAGGATGGAGGAATCATAGGACGTCTTGGGGTGTGGAAAACACACCTCTGGCAAGACAACCTCTACTCTAAACGTAAGATATCTCTAGAAGAGTCTGAAGCCTGTGGCAACTGAAAGGAGCTGTAAGAACAACAAACCTTAAATAGAGTTCAACTCTTAACTAGTTTAACTGAAACCTTATCATAAAGCCCTAGATGAGAAAAGGCATATTCCTTTCTAGGAATGAAATCTATTTTTTTCATATTTAACAGCCTGTTAACATATTAACAGAAAAGATAGCCAGCTGTGAACAACAAAGATTATGAAATATATGTGAAAGCAAGAAAAAACACTGCTTCATACACACACACACACAGACATGTACACACACACAAATGTATATAATGTTTTTAATTGAATCATCCATCAATGGATACTTAGGTTGTTTCTATGTCTTGAATATTATAAATAATGCTTCAGTGGGCATGAGGGTACAACTATCGTACCAATATAGCGATTTTGTTTTCTTCAGGTAAATATCCAGAAGTGGAATTGCTAGGTCATATGGTAGTTCTATTTTTATTTTTTTCAGGAAGCTTTACACTGTTTTTCATAGTGACTGTACCAATTAATATTTGCACCAATAGTGCACAAGTTTCCCCTTTCCCCCCCCACATCCCCTCTAGCATTTGCTATATCTTGTCTTTTGATAATAGTTATTGTAACAGATGTGAGGTGATGTCTCATTATGGTTTTGACTTGCATTTCCCTGGTGATTATGTTGAGCACGTTTTCATGTAATTGTCAGCCATTTTATATTGGAAAAATGTCTATTAAGTTCCTCTAATTATAATTGGGTTATTTTCCTGTTTTTGAATTGTATGAGTTCTTTATAGATTTTGGATCTTAACACCTTATCCGATACATCCTTTACAAATATTCTCTCTCATTCTAGGTTGTCTTTGCATTTTATTGTTTCTCTTGTTGTATAGGACATTTTTGTTTGATGTAGTCCCACTTATTTATTTTTGCTTTTGCTGCATGTACTTTGGATGTCATATACAAAAAAGTCTGGTGCCAAGAATGACGTCAAGGAATTTTTTGTTTTCTCTAGAAATTTTATGGTTTCAGGTCTTATGTTTAAGTCCAAACTCCAATTTGAGTTAATTTCTGTGAGTGATGTAAGACAGAGGTCCAATTTCATTCTTTTTCATGTGGCTATCCTGTTGTCATGACTCCTTTTATTAAAGAAACTATCCTTTCTTCATTGAACATTCTTGGCTTCCTTGCTAAATATTAGTTGGCCATGTATGCATAGCTTTATTTTTTTGCTCTGGATCCTATTTCTTTGGTCTATGTATCTGTTTTTACATCAGTATCATACTCTTTGCTTATTATAGCTTTGTAATATAGTTTGAATCATGAAGTATGATGCTTCCAACTTTGTTGTTTCTCTACTTTCACTATTTAGGGTATTTTATGGTCCCATATGAATTTTAGAGAATTTTTCTTTTTATATGAAAATGTCTTTGGAATTTTTATAGGGATTTCACTGAATCTTCATTTTGTTTTCTTTTCTTTTTTTTTTCTTTTTGCTCTTGTGATTGTATAATTTCAAATGATCTCTCTTCAAGTTCACTGATTTTCTTCAAGTCTGATACTGAAGCTCTCTACTGAATTCTTGAACTCCAAAATTTGTTTGGGTCTTTTATATGTTTTCTCTTTGTTGAACTTCTCATTTTGTTTTTGTAGTTTGTTTGGTATCACTAAATTATTTGCTCTTTTGTAGCTCTCTGAGCATCTTTAGAGCAATTATTTTGATTTCATTATCAGACTATTCATGTATCTTCATTTCTTTGGAATTAGTTACTGGAGGTTTACTGTATTCCTTTGGTGGTGTTATATTTCCCTGATTTTTCATGATTCATGTAGCCTTTCATAAGTATTTGTGCATTTGAAAAAGTTATTTTTCTAGATTTTATGGACTAGCTTTGGTAAGGAAAGACTTTCACGTGTAAGTGGGAACTCTCTGGAGCATATTGTGATCCTGGGTCTAGTGGTACATGGCACCAAGTCCAGGGACATATGACAGTTCTGAGCCCAGGAGGGCATGAAGTCTCATCAGCTCAGACCTTTAAGATCCACAGTGTTGACAACTATATGGCCTTTAGCTGCAGCTATGTGGAGTCCAGTGCTGGGTATAAATACTATCAGAGTCCTCCTGAGCCTCCAGGTCCAGTGTCTAGGGACAAGGGTAGGCATCAGTTGTGGCCAGAACAAATGGTATGCACACACGCAGCTGCAGGAGTTAGCTACAGGTTCCTGTGTATTGGTAGAGTCCAGTTGCAGACACACACATAGTGGTGGAAGTCAAGGCAAGCAGTAACGGCCAGGGTCAACTGCAAGTATGCTAGCAACTATGAGTGCCCTGCGTGTGGTATACTCTACTCTCATTGCTGGGTGTCACCATGGGTGCACAGCAGGGGAGGCCAGCATCTAGAGTCAGGCTGAGGCCATGCAGGTGTGTAGCTGGAGAGACTAGTGCAGATCAGATCCTTGATGTCAGCTAGTGACAGGAGACAAGGCTGGATCTGGGCTGTGAGTGTTCTGGCTATGAGCATTTACTCTTATGGCTGCATGGTCTCCTCATGGGTACACAGCAGTGAGGGCTAGAGTCATGAAAGTACACAGCTGGAGAGGCTAACCTCCAATATATGCACATTGATGGGGAACAGTTTCTGGGATCTAGGCTGATATCTTATCCTCCCACAGCTGCAGAGGCCTGGGCTGCCTCCTAGTATGGTTCACAGATCTGACAGTGGTGAGGAGAGGAAGCTTAAAGGGAGTCAAGTGGCTGCTATCTATGATTATGAATACCTATGGGGCACAAATAATATCTGCAAGGGGTCCATGTTCGCTGTCCTGGCCCTTGGTTTCTTCACTGGTGAAAACTGCTGGGGTCATCTGCAGAGCAGGTCACTGATAACCACGGTTGCCCTGTGCTGCATGCCTCATACTGACAGCTCTTGCTCTTCTTGTTTTGTTCATAGCTGTCTCTGTATGTCTGAGTGCTGTTGGTAAAACTGAAACATGTCCTTCATGTAGTGCCCCAAAAGTTTGGGGAAGCTGGTTGCTTAATCACCCAGCTCCTGTTTTCCTGGCAAAGGGAAGTCTTTCTACTTTAAGAGTTCCCTCCTGAAAACTGAACAATGCTGGCCTAAGGAATGGGATAATGCAGGCAAAAAAATAAGTAAATAAATAAAAAATTAAAGTGTTCCTCCTTCTCGTACAGTTAATCTTGGTTTATTGTTCTACTGTGTTGCTGAAGTGTAAGGGGACTCTAGAGCTCTCCAGGAGCTGTTTTTGTTCATAAATAACTGTCTGATTGTTGATCTTTGTAGAAAGAGAGAAGCTAGGGGGTGTCCCATGTGGCTGTTTTGGGTTTGGTCAATTGATTTTTGACAAGAGTGCAAAGATAATTTAGTAAGAAAAAATCTTTTCACAAAATGGTCCTAGGACAATTGGATACCAAATGTAAAAGAATAAATTTGAATCACAACAGATACAAAAAATAACTCAAAATATGTTAAATCAAAATATAGGAGATAAGACTATTAAACTTTTAGAAGGGAACATAGGTATAAATATTTGTTACTGAATCAGGCAAAAGTTTTTTAGAGAAGGAAAGGAAAAGAATAGATAAATTGGACTTCATCAAAATGAAAAGTTTTGTGCATGATAGTATATGATCAAGAAAGTGAAAAGACAATCCATTAAGTGGGGGAAAAATATATGTGAATCATACATCTGGCAAACATCTACCATCCAGAATATGTATAATAAAACCTTACAAATCAACAATAAAATGATGAATAAATGATTTTTAATGGGCTAAGGATTTGAGTAGACATTATGGCAAAGAATTTATACAAATGGCCAACAAGCATATGAAAAGATGGTCAACATTACTCTTCATTAGGGAAATGAAATCAACTATAATAATGTACCATTTTACATCCAATGAGATATCTATAATAATATAAAAAAGACAATTAACAATGTTGGTTAGAATATGGAGAAACTGGAACCCTTACATGTTGCTAGTAGATATACAAAGTTATGTAACCACTGTGAAAAACAGTTTGACAGTTTCTCACAAAGTTAACAATAGAGTTATGATATGATCCAACAACTCCACTGCAAGGTATATATCTGAAAGAATTGAAAATTTATGTTAAAAAAGTGTATGTTAATATTCACAGCAGAATTATTCATAACAGTCAAAGAGTAGAAACAACCCAAATGTTCAACTGATGTTGACATGTGGTATGCCAATAAAATGGAATATTATTTCATCACAAAAAGTAATGAATTGTTTCTACATGCTACAATAAGGATGAAATTGAAATATAATGTTAACTGAAAGAAGCTGAATACACAAAAACTCTGAATATTTTATGATTTCATTTATATGAAATTTCTAGGATAGGTAAATCCACAGAAACAAGAAATAGATTAATGGTTGACTGGGGGGGTGTCGAGGGGGGAAACTGGGAAGTATAGATTTATTCTGGGGATATGGAAGCATTCTGGATTAGACAGTAATGATGGGTATACAACAGCGTGAAACACTAAAATCCACTAAGTTGTATACTTGAAAATAAAGAAATAAATTCTGTATTACATAAATTTTATATGAATAAAACAAACAAACACTCTTAGAAAACCACAAATAGAAGGGCACTTCCTAACCTGGTCGAGGACATCTACAAAGACCTACAATTAACATCAGTCTTAAAGGTGAGAGAATGAATTGCTTCCACTCTCAGAGTGGAAAGATGCCAAGAGGTTTATTCTTGGAACTGGAACTCCTAGCCAGTAAGGTAAGTCAGGAATAGTCATACATAAAATAAGTGAAATATAAATGAAAAAAAAATCATGTGATATAAATGTCTAGAAAACTAAGAGAAATCTACAGAAAATCCCCTAGAATAAGTGAGTTTATCAAGGTCTCAAGAATTAAGGTCATTATTCAAAAGTCAATATCATTTCTATATAATAGCAATTCGATTTAAATTTTAAAAATATCACCTATAATATATCGAAAATTACTTAGGTACATATCTAACAAAATATGTGCAGAAACTGTACACCTATAAAACATTGAATTCTATAAAAGAATACCTAAATAAATGGAAATACATAATGTTCATGGGTTGGAAATCTCAATATCACTAAAATGTCAATTCTTTTTTTTTTTTAACGTTTATTTATTTTTGAGACAGAGAGAGACAGAGAATGAATGGGGGAGGGTAAGAGAGAGAGGGAGACACAGAATCTGAAACAGGCTCCAGGCTCTGAGCCATCAGCACAGAGCCTAACGTGGGGCTTGAACTCACGAACTGTGAGATCATGACCTGAGCCGAAGTCGGATGCTTAACCGACTAAGCCACCCAGGCGCCCCAAAATGTCAATTCTTAATTTGATCTATAGATGAAATCTAATTTAAATCCAAATCTGAGCAAGTTTTCGGGTAGAATATAGAATGGCCAAGAGAACTTTGAAAAAGACAAGTGTAGGGGTTCCTGGGTTACTCAGTTGGTTGAGCATCCAACTTCGGCTCAGGTCATGATCTCACGGTTTGTGAGTTGGAGACCCGCATTGGGCTCTCTGCTGACAGCTCAGAGCATGGATCCTGTTTCAGATTCTGTGTCTCCCTCTCTCTCTGACCCTCCCCTGCTCGCGCTCTGTCTCTCTCCCTCTCTAAAATAAATTTAATTTTTTTAATTTAAAAAAGAAAAGTTTGGGGTATTCACAATACCTGGTTTCAAGATTTACAATAAAGATACAGTAATTAGGAGTCTGGAACTGATGAGTATTTAGATATACAGATTAATGAAACAGAATAGAAAGTCTAGAAATATACCAACACAAATCAGGTCAATCAACTTTTGACAAAAGTGTAAAAACAATTCAGTTTGAGAAAGAATAATAGTATTTCTTACAAAAGGTACTTGAACAATAGGACATTTATACTCAAAAAATAAATAAAGAAAACCCCTGAACTTTTACACATATTTAATATCTTGTATAAAATTAATTTAAATGTATCATGGATCTGAATATAAAACATAAAATGGTAAAACTTTCTAGAAAAAAAAGGAAAAAATCTGTATTCAGTTTTAAAAAGAAATTTAGAAATGGCATTGAAGGCATAATTCATAAAAGGAAAAAATTGATAAATAGCTTTCAGCAAAAATAAAAATTTATACTCTTTGAAAAACACTGTTAAAATAATAAATAGGCAAGCTATAAGCTGAAGGAAAATATTTTAAATTACATATTTGATAGAGGAATTCATCTGATCCAGAATATATCCAGAACATATAAAGAACTCTCAGAACTTAACAGCAAGAAAACAAACAACAAACTTTTTAAAAATGAAGAAATGAAGACCATGGGGGAGGGAAGGGGGGAAAAAAGTTACAGAAAGGGAGTGAGGCAAACCATAAGAGACACTTAAATACTGAGAACAAACTGAGGGTTGATGGGGGGTGGGCAGAGGGGAAAGTGGGTGATGGGCATTGAGGAGGGCACCTGTTGGGATGAGCACTGGGTGTTGAATGGAAATCAATTTGACAATAAATTATATTTGAAAAAATAAATAAAATAAAATAAAATAATAAAAAGTGAAAATATTGGAAAAAATAATAATAACATGACAACCACTATAGAGTGCCATTCCTTCACCCTGCCTTTTATTTTTATAGCATCCATCATTGAGAATCTATGTATATTTGTTCACTGAAATCTGACAAAAATTAAATTCCATGAAAGCAAAAATAAATAAATAAATAAATAAATAAATAAATAAATAAAATAAAATAAAAATAAAAATGAACAAATGACCTGATTACACATTTTACCAAAGAAGATATATGAAAGATCAATAAAAATCTTAAAAGATGCTCAATATTATTAGTCATTAAAAAATACACAATAAACTACCATGTGATAAAATACATGTGTATTAAACTGGCTAAAATTTAAAAACAAAAACTAGAAATAACAAGTCCTAGTGACGATGCAGAGAAATTGGACTTCTCACACTTTACTATTTGGAAAGTTAATTTAGAAGCCACTTTGGAGAACAGTTTGGCAGATCCTTATAAAATTAAACATACATTTACCATATAATTTAGTAATCCTGTTTCTAGGTATTCATGCAAGTAGAATGAACTTATATTCATACAAAGCTCTGTACATGAGTATTGATTCGTAGGTTTTTTTGTTTTTTTTTTTATGATTGCCAGAGATGGAAACAACCCAGATATTTCCCAAGGGAGAATGAATAAACAATCTGTGATATATCCATAAAATGGAACACTATTCAGTTCTAAAACAAAACAAAACAAAACAAACAAAAACAATGTATTGATTCATAAGACATGGATGAATCTTTGGTGAATTTTGCTAAGGGAAAGTAATCAAATCCAAAATATTATATAATGTTTGCTTCAATTTATATGACGTTTTGGAAGGGGCAATACTATACCATCAGAGAACAGATCAGTAGTTGCCTGGGGCTGGAGGTGAGGGAGGGAATGACAACACACAAATTTTGGGGGGTAATTTATCTGTTCTATATGGTACTTTGCTAATGGATATATAAATTGATGCATATGCAAAAGCCACAGAACTTCTACTACAAAAAGTTAGTTTTTATTTCAATTCAAAAATTTAACAATCAACCGGCATATTAATGAAAGCCAAATTGAATGCAGACTGTGACAGACAAATCTCACTCTATTACAAATAAATGACATAATCACATTGAAAGGGTGGGAAAGAAAGTAGCATGTTTGCTCACCTTATTGCACTGATAGACCTTGGTGTGAGAACCCTCAGAGCAAATGAAAATTTCTTATTCTCTTTCAAGATGGGAAAGGGTACATATGTGAAGCCTGGAGTGCTTCATTTATTTTGCTTCCATAAGGACAGTTAGCCTGAGATTAGAAACATCTGAAATGAGGGTGGAATAGAGAGAATCCCAGAGCAACTGTACCATGATCCTGATCAACTGTGTCTCCCACCTACCTGTTTGCACACTCTTTAGGTAAATAATTATTAAATTCTCCCTTTTTCCTCAAAATTTGCTACCAAGAATCCAAACCATCCTACGAGATACACCTTCCTTATGATATTTTGAGGAATTTACTCAAGCACGTGCTTCTGTAAAATTATTGAGTAAATCAAGAAAAATGAAACCTGAGGTTCACAAAACCGTATCTAACCCAGTAATGCAACAACAACTGTGATCACAGATTTGTAGCGGGCATAAAAAGCAAATGATTCAGACTGGAGCTATCTGGCAAGGTGTGATGTTGTGGATTAGATATTATACTTATTGGGTTTTCAGAATGTCAAGGAAAAATACAGAATAAGGAAAGTATTATATTTATTAGTAGCCAAATATTTTGCAGAAGACACCCAAAAACTTTCCCATTAGCAAAGACTTGGGTTATTTGCCTTCACCTAAATCAGCCATAGGCAAGGGGATACAATTCCTAAAAAGAAGTCTGGTTTTTTTTAACTTATAAGAGTATGAACATCCTAATGTACCTGGCTTCTGCCATTAAGAAAGTAAGCAGAAGAAGCAGTGTTTTGTTATCAGTCAACAATTGCTGTGGTAGTATTTTGTCAGGCTACTAAAAAGGGCACTTACTTTGGGCTAAGAGTCCCATCCTCCCACAGTATCAGGACAATAGACTCCCCAGATCTCAGCCAAGAGAGAGAAAGGAAGAAGCCCAAATGTATTTACATCCTGAATTGAAAGTTACAGAAGTGAGTAAGGGATTACATGGATATTATAAATTACATGTGGCAGACTGGATGACTTTACTGGATATTGTAAATTTCATATGGCAGATGCAATAAAAGGTCCAGTGATGGAAATGGAGACAGATGATTGCTTTTCACACACAAAGATAGAGAGCAATGTTGTATTTCTATTAAATGTATTGTGAGAAGGGTTACACATATGTCATAGAATTTTCCACAGCAACAAGGTCTAGTTTAATTTTACATCAAATACTTCCATATCAAAATTGATTTTTTAGCTTTTTCTGTAGTGCAAGGATTACTTGATGTGATAGACTTTCAATGCAGCTTCCACTTACATTGGAATTGATTGCATTAAAGGGCTTCATACACAGAAAAATTCAATTTGCTAGCCATTTATTCCAAAGATATTTTTCTTAGGAAACAAAAAAAGTCTGTCATCATTGAAAAGATTAAGAAAGTTTTAGGAGTTTCAGGTCCTCAGGAGAAAATGTAAAGTGAGACTGGACAAAGAATCAAAAACTATCATTGAAAAGCAATTCTGTACTAGTTATTGAGGTCTTTTCTTTTCCTAATCACTGTTGATTGTCTCACATTGCTAGAAACTCCAAAAGTCCTGACAAAAACAAATAGCAGCATAACTGCTAACACACTTGTTTTAGGATACATTTATTTTTTTTTTTAATTTTTATACATTTATTTATTTTTGATGGACAGAGAGAGATAGAGCACAAGTCGGGGAAGGGGCAGAGAGAAGACACAGAATCTGAAGCAGGCTCTAGGCTCTGGGCTGTCAGCACAGAGCCCGACGCAGGGCTCGAACTCAAAAACCATGAAATCATGACCTGAGCCAAAGACAGACGCTTAATGGACTGAGCCACCCAGGCCCCCCAAGGATACACTTATTTTTTTATACAATTGTTGTATAATATATATCTTCCTAGTTGCTTTAATTTTTCTGAATTTCCATTTTTTTAAAAAAAGGCAGATTTTTAAAAATCTCTGAGAGATGTTTTTTGTAATGAATTTAACTTTTTTCAGTTTATCTGTAATTTATAGTCACCTTGGGGTGCCTGATTGGCTCAGCCGGTAGACCATGTATGTGACTCTTGATCTTGGGGTCCTGAATTTGAGCCCCACAATGGGTGTAGAGGTTACTTTAAAAAATAAACATAGGGGCGCCTGGGTGGCGCAGTCGGTTAAGCGTCCAACTTCAGCCAGGCCACGATCTCACGGTCCGTGAGTTCGAGCCCCGCGTCGGGCTCTGGGCTGATGGCTCAGAGCCTGGAGCCTGTTTCCGATTCTGTGTCTCCCTCTCTCTCTGCCCCTCCCCCATTCATGCTCTGTCTCTCTCTGTCCCCAAAATAAGTAAACGTTGAAAAAAAAATTAAAAAAAATAAATAAACATAAATAATTTGTAGTCACCTCATTACTATAAAATGGTATATGTACTTGGATACTGCAGAGAACTAAAAATTAACTCATTGTTCCAACAGTCAGTGTCATACATTAAGTTTTGATCTATTTTCTAAATAAACACATGCAAGGTCTTGTATTATGATGTCACTTAATACTATATTATGAGCATTTTCTATGTCATTAAAGATTATCCGAATAGATATTATGCCTAGTTAAATTCTTTTTTAAGGCTGTTAACATATTTTATTTAAGAATTTCTGTACTCTTATACATTTAGTCTGTTTTCAATACTTTACTAGTAAAAGTATTCAGATCAATACAACTTCCAGTTGGCTTTATATTTTGTAATCATAAATTAGCTCAGATTTCTAAAGAACAGATGCCCAGTTTTTCAAACCAGATTTGTAATTACTGGTTCACAGTGCATGAAATTTCTTGAGACTCAAGTAAAACAGACATATGAAAATTAATAGCATTTATTGCCAGAATGCATTAGAATGCTTTTGTTACAGAACAGTTAGCAATATAAATTATTTTTTTTCAAATTAGTTCATGAAAATGCTATCATATTAATTCATATTGCATCAAAATTTGCTTATAACATTTTTGTCATATTCAGCTTTTAAAACTTTATAAAACATTTATTATTCACTTATTTTTCTATCACTTTTTTTCTCAAAGTATTTTTCCCACTTTAAAACTCAGTTCATAGTTATTTTTTCTAAAATATTTATGGCTTAACTTTTTACGTTTTATTTTTAAAATTTTATTATTATAATTATTTTAAGTATAGCTGGCACACAATCTCCCATTAGTTGTACATTGGATGTACATTTTACATTAAGTGTACAACATAGTGATTTGACATTATGTTATGCTCACCATAAGTGTAGCTACCATCTGTCCCCATACAACACTATTTCAATGCCATTGACTATATCCCGTATGCTGTACCTTTTATTCCCATGACATATTTGTTCCATAACTGGAAATGACTTAAATTTTTAAAATAAACTTTTTATTTGAGGTAATTTTAGATTCACACATGACTGTAAGAAATAATACAGAGAGAAGGTAATATCTTGAAAATTATAGGGCGCCTGGGTGGCTTAGTCAGTTAAGTGTCTGACTCTTGGCTTCTGTTCAGGTCATGATCTCACAGTTTGTGAGTTCAAGCCCCCTGTCGGGCTCTGCACTGGTAGCATGGAGCCTGCTTGAGATTCCATCTCCCTATCTCTGCCCCTCCCCTGCTTGGTCTCTCTCTCTCTCTCTCTCTCTCTCTCTGAAGAATAAATAAATAAACATTAAAAAATTATACTATAATATCACAACCAGGATAGTGACATTGACATAGTTAAGACACAACATTTTGTTGCCTGCTTGAACTAAGATGTCCAATAGCCAGTCTCCCTACCCCACCTCTCCTTAAACTCTCGCTACCACCAATTTGTTTTCTATGTGTATAATTTTGTCATCGCAGCAATATTATATAAATGGAATAATCCAATAATAATATTTGGGGATTAGCTCTTTTCACTCAGCATATATCTCCAGAGTTTCATCAGTTGGCACGTATCAATAAAAAATAATTTTCCCTTTTCGATGGCGGAACACTATTCTACAGCATGGATTAAGTAAAGTTTGTTTAAAAGTTCATTTATTGAAAGATATCTGGCCCATTACATTTTGGCTCCCATTAACAAAACTGCTACAAACAGTTGTGCACAGGTCCCTGTGTAAACATAAATCTTCACTTTTCTGAAATAAATGCCGGGAGTGCCATTGGCAGTTTGTATGGTACTTGCATACTTAGAAATTTTTTTTAGAGACTGTTTCTAGTGTGGTCATGTTTTATTATATTTTCATCAGCAATCTTTAAGTGATGGAGTTTCTATGCATCCTTGCCAGCAATTGATGTTGTTTTATATATATATATATATATATATATATATATATATATATATATTTTTTTTTTTTTTTTTTTTTTGCTTTAGCCATTCTGATAAATGTGCAGTGATACCTTATTGTTTCAATTTGAACCTACACAATAGCTAATGATGTTGAACATGTTGTCATGTACTCACTTGCCATTTTTACAGCCTGTTTAGTGAAATGTCTTTTAATGGCTTTTGCTCACATTCTAATTGGGTTTTGGAATTTTTTTACTGTTCTGTTCTATGAGTTCTCCATACACGATATATAATAGAGTCCCACTGGATACATAGTTTGCAAACATTTTCACCCACTCTATAACCTGTCTCTTTATCCCCTTGCCCCAAGTAGGGCCTTCACAGAACTAAGAATTTCAATTTTGACATAGTTCAACTTAGCAAACTTCCCTGATATGAGTTGTGCTTTTTTTGTCATGTCCAAGAACTCTTTGCCCAGCACTGTATCCCAAAGGTTCTTTCCATGTTTTTTTTTGTTTTTTTTTTCAAAAATTTTATAATCCATATGTTTTAAATTAAGTCAACATTTCACCCTTATTTGATTTTTTTAAAGCAGACTTTATTTTTTTAGAAGAATTTAAGGTTCACAGTAAAATTTAGTACAAAGTACAGAGATTTCCTATATACTCTCTGACTCCACACATGCATAGCCTCCTTTATTATCACTGCGCCTCAAAGTAGTACATTTGTTACAAGTGATGAGCCTACATTAACACATTGTTAACCAAAGTCTATAGTTTATATTAGAGTTTGCTCTTGGTGTACATTCTATGAGTTTGCACAAACGTGTAATGACATGTATCCACTATTATTGGATCACATAAAACAGTTTCATTGCCCTAACAATCCTCTGTGCTCTACCTATTCATTTCTCCCTCCTTCTCAACACCTGGAAACCATGGATCTTTTTACCATTTCCATAGTTTGTCTTTTTCAGAACGTCATATAGTTGGAATCTTACAGTATGTAGCCTTCTCAGATTGGCTTCTACCACTTAATAATATGTATTTAAGATTCCTACTTGTCTTTTCATGGCTTGATAATTAATTCCTTTTTTATCTTTGAATAATCTTCCATCACAATGATGTATCACAGTGCATTTATCTACTCACCTATCGAAGGACATCTTGGTTGCTTCCAAGTTCTGGCAATTGTGAATAAACCTGCTATATACATCAGTGTGCAAGTTTTTACATGGATATAAGTTTTCAAATCATTTGGGTATATATGGAAAAGAACAATTGTTGGATTGTATGCGAAGAGTTTGTTTAGTCTTGTAAGAAACTCCCAAAATGTCTTCCAAAATGGCTGTACCATTTTGCATTACCACCAGCAGTAAATGAGCGTTCCTGTTGCTCCACATCCTTACTACCATTTGGTGTTACAGGGTTCTGGATTTTGGCCATCCTAATAGGTGTATAGTGGTATCTTGTCATTTTAACTTGCATTTCTCTAATGATATATGATATTGAGTGTCTTTTCATATGCTTATTTGTCCTCTTTATATCTTTTCCAGTGAGGTGTCTATTCAGGTTTTTGGTCCATTTTGAATTGGGTTATTTGTTTTCTTATTGTTGATTTTTAAGAGGTATTGTATATTGTGGATAACAGTCCTTAATCACATTGTTTTTTTTTTTTTTCAAATATTTTCTCCTAGTCTATGGTTTGTCTTCATTCTCTTTACAGTGTCTTTCAAGCAGAAGTTTCTAATTTTAATAAAGCACAGTTTATCAACTATTTTTTTCTGGGATCATGCTTTCCGTGTTGTATCTAAAAAGTCATTGCCAAATACAAGGTCTTATAGATTTTCTCCTATATTGTCTTGTACTAGTTTTAGTTTCATGTTTTACATTTAGGTCTTTTATTCATTTTAAATTAAATTTTTAAATGTTTATTTATTTTTAAAGAGAGAGAATGAGTAGGGCAGAGGCAGAGAGGGAGAGAAACCTAAGAATCTGAAATAGGCTCTGTGTTGACAGCAGAGATACTGATGCGAGGCTGAAACTCAACAGTGAGGTCATGGCCTGAGCTGAAGTTGGATGATTAACCAACTGAGCCACCCAGGCACCCCATTCACCCCATTTCGAGTTAATTTTTGTAAAGGGTGTAAAGTCTGTGTCCAGATTTTTTTTTTTTTTGCATGTGGATGTGCAGTTGTTCCAGCACCATTTGTTAAAAATATATTTTCTCCATTGTATTGGCTTTGCTCCTTTGTCAAAGATTAGTTGGTTATTTTTATATGTTTCCAGATTCTCTATTCCATTCTATCGATTTGTCCACTTTTTCACCAATATTATGTGTCTTGATTATAGTAGACTTATACTAAGTCATGAATCCAGTAGTCTTCCATGTTTATTGTTCTCCTTTCATATTGTGGTGGTTATTGTGGATCTTTTCCTTTTCCATATAAACTTTAGAATCAGTTTATTACAGTCCACAAAATAACTTGCTGGGATTTTTATTGGGATTGTGTTGCATTTATTGATTACTTGGAAAGAACTGTCATTTTAAAAATAATGTCTTCCTATCCATGAATATGGAATATTTCTTCACTTATTTAGTTCTGTAATTTCATTTATCAAAGTTTTATAGTTTTCCTCATATAGAATATATGTAATATATATATTATATTTGTACCTAATATTTCATTTTGGGGGGGTGCTAATATCAATGGTAATATTTTTAATTTCAATATCCATGTGTTCATTGATGGTGTGTATAAAATTGACTGACTTTTATATATTATCCTTTTATCTTACAACCTTGCTATAATCATTCATCAGTTCTGGAATTTTTTGGTGTGTTCTTTTGGATTTTTCCATATAAACAATCTTGTCATCTGGGAACAAAAAAAGTTTTATTTTTCCTTCTCAATCTATATAAATTTCATTTCTTTTTCTTGTCTTTTTGCACTAGCTAGAATTACAGTAGGCTGTTGAAAAGTAGTGGTGAGAGATGACACCTTTTTCTGATTTTATTGAGAAAGCTGTTTAGGGGCGCTTGGGTGGCTCAGTCGGTTGAGCGGCCGACTTCAGCTCAGGTCACGATCTCACACTCCGGGAGTTCGAGCCCCGCGTCGGGCTCTGTGCTGACCGCTCAGAGCCTGGAGCCTGTTTCAGATTCCGTGTCTCCCTCTCTCTGACCCTCCCCCGTTCATGCTCTGTCTCTCTGTCTGTCTCAAAAATAAATAAACGTTAAAAAAAATTAAAAAAAAAAGAGAAAGCTGTTTATTGCCATTAAGTACAATATTAAATACAGGTTTTTTGTAAATTTCTTTTTTTTTTAATTTTAATGTTTTATTTATTTTTGAGAAAGAGACAGAGAGAGAGAGAGAAAGAGAGAGAGAGAGAATGGAAGATGGACAGAGAGAGAGGGAGACACAGAATCCAAAGCAGACCCCAGTCTCTGAGCTGTCAGCACAGAGTCTGGCACAGGGCTCACACTCTCAAACCGTGAAATCATGACCTGAGCTGAAGTCCAAAAGTTGAACCAACTGAGTCACCTAGGTGCCCCTTTTGTAAATATTATCAGGCTGAGGAAGTTCCCCTCTATTTCTCCTGAGAGTTTTTGTCATGCATGGATGTTTTATTTTCCCAAATGCCTTTTACACATCTATTAATCTGATCAGGTAATTTTTCTGTTTTAGCTTGTTGCTATAATGAATTATGTTAATTTATTTTCAAATGTGGAACCAGTCTTGCTTACCTGGGATAAATCCCACTTGGTCATGGCATATAATTCTTTTTGTACATCATTGGATTCAATTTGCTATTACTTTGATTTTTTTTTTTTTTTTTGCACATGGAACATTCTACAGGATAAATTATAATGTTGAGCCAGAAACCAAGTCAACAAATTTGAAATCATTCAAAATATACAAATCTAACCAAAATGGAATAATATTTGAAATGAAAAAAACAGAATGAGATTTGTGAAAATTAAGCATACTTATAAATAATGAATTGGTCAAAGAAGAAATTACAAAGGAAATTAGAAAATACTTTAAGTAAATGTAAATGAAAACACAACCTGCTAGGACTATGTGTTACAGCTAACACAGTACTTAGAGGAAAATTTAAAACTATACATGCTTTTTTTTTTTAAAAAAAGGAAGATTTTAATCAATAACCTTGTTTAGAGCCTTTAAAATATAGAAAGAAAATAAACAATGGTAGGGAAACAGACTGAAGGAAATAATAAAGATTAGAACAGAAATAAGTAGAAAGTAATAAAAAAAACCTATAGGAAAAAACCAATGAAAACAAAAGATATTTTTAAAAAGATAAACAATATGCATAAACTTTTATCCAGACCAACCAAGAAAAAATAAAGAGAAAATATTAGAATTACAAAAATCAGAAATGGAAGAACAATTATTAGTATTAATCTAAAAGAAAAAATATATATAAGAGAATATTAAGAACAATTGTAAGTAAGTTGAGATGAATTTGACAAATTTCTATAAAGACAAAAACAAAACTGACTCAAGAAGAAATAGGCAATATTTTTTCCTTTAACATTTAGGTTTTTAATTTGACTAGGACCAACTTCTTGATGTTTACTAACAGATTTATTCATATTTTCTTCCTATGGTGACTCAGTTATTCTACAACCTCATGCTAAAATGCCCTTTGGTCATTGATTTTTAGTGTAGATTTTTCCAGATTTTCCAGATATATTTGTCCATATGTACTTTCATGAGCAACTGCAGTCTTTACTATGTTCCATTAAACTTTTTGTTTCTTTTTATGAAGTTCCATGCTGGTGTTATTATTATTACTTTTTAATATCAGCATCGTATATGATTAATGATTGTTTTTATATTCCTTTTCAAAAAAATCATTGTTGTCAAAATACATTCTTTCTGTTATAAATTTTTAAATAAGTGGTTGAATTCTTAATTTTTTTTCAAACTCCAGCAGCAGTTTGATTTGGATTGCATTAATTGTATAGATTAATTTAGTAAGAATTAACATGTTTATATGATTAAGTCATCCTATTTATGTGGAATGTGTTTCATTTTTGAAAACTTTTTAAATGTCACCTAAAATAGCCATTTTTTTCAATAGAAATTGTATGTCAAATTTTTTTCTTGCTTTTTGAATTAAAGAATATGATTGCTTTTTTTGATGTTTCCTGATGACAACTTTAATGTCTCAACTATTCTTCTTACCCTTATACCTCACATATGGGCAAGCTGATAAGAAACCCCACTGCTCCCTCTATTGGCACCAGTTGAAGTTTGAAGCTGTACAAACGTTTGTCTATGTATAAGAATACTCCCCCAAGCTCCCAGCCCCCACCAGTAACAATAATCCAACCTGATCTCCTTTCCCCACTCTCCCAAGCTATTTTCCTACCAGCTCAGTAAGCCTGTCCTATTATCCCCCAAATCCCTCATTATGTGAGTAATAATCTTTTTTATACCTTTTCCTTGTGTGAGTGTGACAAAGTTTGGGCCATGTTTTGGGTGAGGAGTCCAATTTCTTTCTGCAGGATGACAGCAACATTGTGGCTAATGGTATTTTATTTTTATTATAAATTTATATTTTGTAAAACTTATATTTTCCAACAATTTCACTTTTGTAGAGATATTTGTCTTTGAAAATTGGCCATATAGCTGAAGATTTGCCAAACTGTGTTGTTGTTTTAATAGTTTGTGACTTAATTCTCACCAATTTTCTATTTAAATTATCATGTAATTTATACATTACAAAAGTTCAATCTCTTTCTTTCAAATCCTGACACTTGACAATTTTTATTCTTTTGATATAATATTGTCTAGGACTTCCAAAACTACATTAAAAAGTCATGACTCGGGGCGCCTGGGTGGCGCAGTCGGTTAAGCGTCCGACTTCAGTCAGGTCACGATCTCGCGGTTCGTGAGTTCGAGCCCCGCGTCAGGCTCTGGGCTGATGGCTCGGAGCCTGGAGCCTGTTTCCGATTCTGTGTCTCCCTCTCTCTCTGCCCCTCCCCCGTTCATGCTCTGTCTCTCTCTGTCCCAAAAATAAATAAAAAATGTTAAAAAAAAAAAAAAGTCATGACTCTAGTGAGCATTTTTATCCCATTCTGATCTTAAAGAGAAGACATCTGAAGACTTCCTACTAATATAATGTATGCTGTAGATTTTTAGAATGTAACATTTACCAGATAAGGATGTCACATATTAACTGCCATCTGATTCTAAGTGTTTTATAATCTTCCTAGGACTTTGTTAAACTAAAGATCATTTATTTTTCAAAAATATAGGAAATTTTGGCAAGAATATATTTAATAATATTCAAAAAGCAATCTGAATGATACTGATTCTTTGGAACTTGTTGAAGTTTTTCCTTTATGGCCAAAATAATGAATACTTGACAAGATCATGTATTCTCTATATGTGAAATATGATATTCAAGATATGATCATTGACTAAATTTTTTTAAGTGTATGATTCACATATTATATTTCTCAGTTTTTGTTTTCTCAATTTATAAGCTCTGAAAGGGATGAGTTAAATTATTTATTTATTTATTTCTCTTAAAATTCTATCCACTATAGCTATAAATATTAAAAGCTTATATTGTTAGTTACATATATGTTCAAAATAGTAATATCATTTTTTTCTAGTGTTCTTTTTATGAGTAGGTGATATTTCTCATTATCTATGGAAATATTTGACATAAATTTTATTTTGCATAATATTAAAATTGTTACCTTACTTTATCTAGATTTTCCCTATTTCATTTTCAACTTTTTGTTTCAAGTTGTGTTTACTGGAAACAGAATATTTTTGGATATTTAAAAAAAATAAAATGAATCTGAAAATTTTTGTCTCTGAGTTCTTGTTTTTAATCCATTTGGATCTATCATAACATTTAAAAAATATCACTGAATAAAAATGACTTTTGATGTAAAATTCTATGATTTTTCATATACTTATAAATTCATGTAACCACCACCAAAATTAGGGTACACTATAATTCCATCACCACCTGCTAGAGACTGAATGTTTGTGCCTCCTTCCCAAATTCTTATATTGAAACCCTATCCTGCCCTGTGATCTTTAAAGATGGGGCCCCTAAGGAAGCAATTTAGGTTAAATGAGATCAGAAGTGTGGGGCTCTGATCTGATAGAATTAGTGTACTTATAAGAAGAAACGTCAGAAAATTCATTCTCTTTTTCTCCCTGTGCACATACACCAAGGAAAAATCATGTGAGGACACATGATTCAAGGTGGTTGAAATCACACCAAGAAAACACCTTATACTAGAAACCGACTCTGCCAGACTTTGACCATTGATGTAGAGCATCCAAAACTGTGACAAAATAAATCTTTTATTTAAGCCATACCATCTATGATATTTTGTTATGGCACCTGGAGCAGACTAATATAGATTTTGGTACAGAGAAGTGGGTACTGATGTAACAAATAACTAAAAATGTTAACGTGGCTTTGGGACTGGGTAATATGTAGAAGCTGGAAGACTTTAGAACTACATGCTCGCAAAAGCATTGTTATAAAAAGATTGTTGGTAGAAATATAGATGTTAAAGATGATTCTGGTAAGAGCTCATATAGAAAAAAAAAACAGGTGGGCTGGAGAGAAAGTCTCCATCTTCTTAAAGAATCCATAAATAATTATAAGCAGATTGTTGGTGTTTTAAAATCATTCTGGTGAGGATTCAGATAGAAATGAGGAACAAATTATTGGAAATTGGAAGAAAGGCAATGCTTGTTATAAAGAGGCAAATAACTTGACTGAATTATGATCTAGTGTTTTGTGGAAGATAGAAATTACAGATAATGAAATTAGATATTTAGCTAATGAAATTTCTAAGGAAAATTTTACAGGTGCACCTTATGTTCTACTGACTGCTTATAGTAAAATGTAAGAGGAGAGAGATGAATTAAAGGATTGTTAAGCAAAAAGGAATCAGAACTTGAAGATTTGTGAAATTCTCAGCCTGTCCATATTGCAAAAAAAAGATAAAACATGTTTAAAAAAAAAAAAAAAAACAACTAAGCCTGTGGCTGATCAACCAGTTGGTAGGGAGATTATTATGGCTGTGAACCATAGATCTAATCAGCAATCTCAGCAGAAGTCAGAAATAGAGATAAGATTATGCCAGCAGAGACACTGCCAGCTATGCCTAAAGGAAATAGAAAAAAAAAGGTGGAATGGAGGAAGGTTGCAAACGTGTTATCCTTCAAGAAAGTGATAGAATGATCTAATAATTCCTAGATCATCAGAGCTGCTAATCCTACCACAGGCCCAGGGACAAGGCTGATTCTTTCTGAGTTTCAGAGGTAGGACCTCTCTTCCATTTCACTCCCCCCACGACCTGCCACAGAGTAGTGCATTGGCAGGGATTTCACAGAATGCCATGGGAATGGGGCCCTTGCAGAGAGTCAAAGATCAAGACTACCCCATAGAGCAATAGAGGTATTGCTGCTGTCCCAGCAAGCCTGGAAGGCAGAGCATCAAACCAAAGAGGATTATTCTCAAACATTAATACCTGGTGGAATTTGCCTTGCTAGCTTTTGGATTTGCTTGGGACCCATTACCCATCATTCCTTCTGTTTTTGTTTTTGTTTTTTTTCTTTTTAAAATGACAATGTCTATTCTAAGCCTGTTCCACCATTATGTCTTGGAAGCACATAGTCTGTCAGGGTTACACAGGCTTACAACTGAAGACATATTTTTCTTCAGGGTAAATTACAACTCATATGATTTAGATGAGATTTTGGATTTTAGAGTTCATGCTAGAATGAGTTAAGACTTTGGGAATGGAATTAATGTATTTTGCATGTGAGATGACATGAATTTGGAGGTGCCAAGGATGGAATTTATGGACTTCATCTTTGTGTCTCCCCAAAATTCACATATGGAGGGCCCATTCCCCAAAATGACTGTATTTGAAGATGGGTCCCTTAAGGAAGGAATTACTGTCAAATGCATTCAGAACTGTAGAACTTTGATAGGATTATTGTCCTTATAAGAAGAAACACCACAGAGAAAGGGCATACGAAGACCTAGTGAGAAGGTGGATGTCTACAAGCCAGAAAGAAACTGACCTTGTTGGATGTTGGTCTGACTTCTATCTCCCAGAACTACAAGAAAATACGTTTACTTGTTTATGTTACCTTGTTTGTGGTATTTTGTTATGGTAGCCCAAGCACACTAATACACTACCCAAATTCTTTTGTGCTATCCTTCATCTCTAATCTCCATAAACCACAGATTTGATCTCAATTATTAGTTCTGTCTTTTTAAGAATGTCATATAAATGAGGTAATAAATTACAGAATTTTTTTTAGGTTTGCAACTTTTACTAGGCATAATGCCTTTTGGATCCATCCAAGTTGTTTTGTGTATCAGTAGCCCATTTTTTATTGCTGAGTAGTATTCCATTGAATGAATGCAGCCCAGTATGCTCACTTATTTACCTGTTGAAGAAAATAGGCTGTTAGTAGGTTTAGTTCATTTTGAACAGAGCTATTATCAATGGATTTTGTGTGAATATATTTTTATATTTCTCTAGAGTAAATACTCAAGAAGTGAGATTTCTGAGTATATGGTAAATACATCTTTAACTTTGTAAGTAACTTAGGTTATCCCAACTATTTTATAGTTATCCCAACTATTTTGCACCATGGCTCTAGTATTTTGCATAACCATCTTCTATGTATGATAGTTCTAGTTGCTTTTAATCCTCACTAGTTTTTTTTTTTTTTTTATCCTAAAGTTTCTAACTGTTGTATGGTGGCATCACAACATGATTTTAATTTGCATTTCTCTAATGGATAATTTTGTTGCACATGTTTTTGGGTGCCATCTGTATATCTTATTTTCTAAAGCATCTGGTCATATCTTTCAATCAGTTTTTAATTGAGTTGTTTGATTTCTTACTACTGACATTTGAGAGTTCTTTATATACCCCAGATAGAAGTCCTTTGTTGTATATGCAATTTATAAATATTTTCTGCCAATATGTACCTTGTCATTTTGCTACCTTACACATTTCATTTCTTAAACTAATGTTTTAAATTTTTATTAAACACAGTTTGTCATTTTATTATAGATTGTGCTTTTGGTGCCATGTCTAAGTCTTACTAATCTCAAGTCATAAATATTTTTTTTCCTTTTTTCCCCCCACAAGTATCTAAAAAGAAAAATTTTAGATATATGGTAATTGGTAATTCAGATATATGATTAATTCTGTGATCTTTTTTGTATAAGTTATGAGGTTTAAGCCAAAGTTAAGTTTAATTTTGCATATGAATGTCCAGTTGTTTAGACACTATTTGCTGAAAGGCTTATCCTTCGTCAGCAATCACTTGAACATATTTTGGGGTATGTACTTCTGGACTTTCTGTTGCGTTCAATTGATCTATGTGTCTATCCCTTCATCAATACCATACTGTCTAGATTAGATTATTACAGCTTTATGGTAATTCTAAAAATGCAGTGGAATTTCTTCCATTTAACCTAAAATGTTTCTTATTTAGTTTGGGAAAATTTATTTTTATTTTGTCAAATAATTTCTTTCCTGATTTTTTTCTCTATTTCTGGTACCTGCTATTATCCAGGCTTTGGCATCTGTACTTATATATTTCATTTCTTTTTTCTAATTCTTTACATTATTATCTCCTTATCCTTCAATCCTGCCTTTCTGAGTCCTTCAACATGATACTCCAGCTCTCTCATTTTTTTCTTCAGTTATTTAAATTTTATTTATCCCTCTAAACGTTCTTTCTGAAAACAGTTATATATTCCATAACTGAAAAATTACCAGATTCTTTTTTATATTCTGTTCTTTTTCCATGATACTACTTTCTCTTGCCTCTTTGAGATATTTATTTTGCTTATTTTATTTTATTTTATCACTTCATCTTTTTCAATTGTTTTGCTTCATGTAGAAAAAACTGGCCTAGTTTTTTCTTTTTAGTTCTGGATGTACTTCCCAAATGTCCAGTTTTTTTTTTTTTTTTTTTGTTTTGTTTTTCTGTGAGCCCATGTTCTGCTGAAGTAGCAGCTAACCAGGTTGATGATAGATGTTACAGTAAGGCTACAGACCAGGCCTTGGGTTTCATTGTTCCACATCACTGACAGTTTTTCATTGTCAATTAGGTTTTACAGTCTTGAATTATGGATTTCACCTCCATTGGTTTACTTCAATTATTTTTTTTCAAATTACTCTTTCAGCATGTGAGATACAGTGACTTGTACATGTTAATCAATATTTATTACTTTTATTGTTTCCATTGGATGATGATGATGAAGTTGAAGATGGTAACTTGTTTCAAATACATCTGGCTCATTCTTACTTTAGAAACTTTGAACTTTATCTTGCTTTTATTTTCTCACCTCTTCCATGATTCAGATTTCAATTAAAAATTCATTTGCTCAAAGAAAATTTTTTTGTTATCACATTTAATATGGCTCTTCTCAAGTCATTTTATATCACTTTTGTTTTATTTTTATCACTGTACATACTTCTATTTGAAATTATCTTATTTTTATTGCTTTTTTCTTCTCTTTTCTTCACTAAAATGTAAATAGTGTCTTGTAACCATTCCAACTACTAACAGAGCAGAAACCAAATCCTAAGCTTACCTAATGTGATGTGTATTGCTTTTTAAAATGTGTGTACATCTTTTCATGTGCCTGTTGGCCATCCGGATGTCTTCTTTAGAGA
>NW_024412416.1:26121732-26282948 GCF_014898765.1 Herpailurus yagouaroundi | reverse complement strand
TTTTGCTTTTAATTCCCTTGCCTTTGGGGATGTGTCGAGTAAGAGATTGCTACAGCTGAGGTCAGAGAGGTCTTTTCCTGCTTTCTCCTCTAAGGTTTTGATGGTTTCCTGTCTCACATTCAGGTCCTTGATCCATTTTGAGTTTATTTTTGTGAATGGTGTGAGAAAGTGGTCTAGTTTCAACCTTCTGCATGTTGCTGTCCGGTTCTCCCAGCACCATTTGTTAAAGAGACTGTCTTTTTTCCATTGGATGTTCTTTCTTGCTTTGTCAAAGATGAGTTGGCCATACGTTTGTGTATTTTCTAAGAGTTTTAAAGTTTTGCAATTTACATTTAAATTTTTTTTTTCAACATTTATTTATTTTTGGGACAGAGAGAGACAGAGCACGAACGGGGGAGGGGGGGGCGGGGCAGAGAGAGAGGGAGACACAGAATCGGAAACAGGCTCCAGGCTCTGAGCCATCAGCCCAGAGCCTGACGTGGGGCTGGAACTCACGGACCGCGAGATCGTGATCTGGCTGAAGTCGGACGCTTAACCGACTGCGCCACCCAGGCGCCCCTAAAGTTTTGCAATTTACATTTAACTCTATGATCCATTTTGAGTTAATTTTTGTGAAAGGTGTAAAATCTTGGTTGGTTTTTTCATGTGAATGTCCAATTGTTTCGACATTATTTGTTGAAAAAAGGTATTCTTTCTTCATTGAATTGCCTTGCTCTTTTGTGCAAGATCTGTTAGTTATATTCATGTAGGTCTATTTCTACACTCTCTATTCTATTCCATAAATCTATTTTCCCATTCTTTCACCAATACCACAGTCTTGAATTTGGATAGTGCCAGTCCTCTGATTTTGTTCTCCTTCAATAGTGTATTGGCTCTTCTTACTGTTCTGCCTTTCTGTTTAGAGTACATTTTTCAATATATACAAAATAATTTTCTGGATTTTGATTGTGATTTCATTGAATCTATACAGAAAGTTGGGAATAATTGACATTTTGATAATATTAAGTTTTCCTATTTATGCACATGGAATCTCTCTCCATATATATAGGTCTTCTTTAATTTATTTCATCAAAGCTGTAGTTTTGTGATTTACCTCATATGAATACTGTACATATTTTGTTACATTTATCTTTCTTAATTTATTTGTTTTGAAGTATAACTAACATATGGTGTCATATTATTTTCAGGTTTACTATATAATGATTCAGTAATTATATACACTATTCAGTGTTCATTATGATAAGTGTACTCTTCATCCCTTTTATCTATTTCATCCATCCCCCATTCACCTCCCCTCTGGCAACCACCAGTTGTTCTCTATATTCAAGAGTCTTTTTTTTTCTCTTTTTTTCTTTGTTTTATTTCTTAAATTCCACACATGTGTGATATCCTATGGTATTTTTCTTTCTCTGACTTATTTCAGTTAGCATTATACCCTCCAGGTCCATCCATATTGTTGCAAGTGACAAGATCTCATTCTTTGTGGATAATATTCTGTTATGTATATATAGTACATCTTCTTTATCCATTCAACTTTATCCATTCAACTATGGATGGACACTTGGTTTGTTCCATAGTTTGGCTATTGTAAATAATGCTGCAATAAACATAAGGGTGCATATATCTTTTTGAATTAGTGTTTTCATTTTCTTTGTGTAGATAATTAGAAGTAGAATTACTATGTGATTTTATTTTTAAATTTTTGGGGAACCTCCATACTGTCTTCCACAGTGGCTGCACCAGTTTAAATTTCCACCAACAGTGCATGAGGTTTTTCTTTTTTTCACCTTACCAGGAATGTTACTACTTGTATTTTTAATTCTTGCCATTCCGACAAAAGTGAGGTGATATCTCATTGTGGTTATTATCTGCATTTCCTGATGATTAGTGATGCTGAGCATTTTTTCATGTGTCTGTTAGACATTTGTGTGTCTTTTGGAAACATGTCTACTCGGGTCTTCTGTCCATTTTTAATTGGATTATTTGTTTTTTGGTGTTGAGTTATATAACTTTATATACTTTGAATATTAAGTCCTTATTGGATATATCATTTGCAAATAATTCCATTCAGTAGGTTGCCTTGTCATTTTGTTGATTGTTTCCTTTGCTGTGTTGTTAGATTTATATATAAGCATATCAATTTTTGATGTTAATATTCTAATAGATTTTAGCTATATTATATATTTATTGATTACCATATATATTATAATAGACATTTTTATTAGTGTCTAATATGAATCATTTTCACTTAGACAATTATTGTTATCATTAATTCAAATGCTATACACATTCTAAACCCTTGGAAGTTATTACTATTATATTAGTATGTTTTATACATTAAATATTAATTCATTTACTTATACATTTACCACTAATGTAGCTCTTTATCCCTTTCTACATTACCATGTTTCTTACAGCATTTGGATTCTGTGTCCTGGAAAGACTGTTTTTAGTATATATCTTAGTGTAAGTGCTGGCAACAATTTCTCTAAATTTTTTTCTCTGGTAAATCTTTACTTTTTTTTCTTAAGTAAAGAATATTTTCAAATAGCATAAAATTCTTTGTTGGAAGCTACTTGCTTTCTTCACTTTATTTATTGTCTTATTTGTTTTTCTGTTTCTATTGAGAAGTCTATTCTTAGTTTTATAGTTGCTTTTGGAGTTAATTTTTACATTTTCAGATATGTGTTTATGATTTTTTTCTTTGATTCTGATGTCCAAAAGTTTTACTATGATGTCTTTAAGTGAAATTTTCTTTTCATCTTGCTTTGGTGTCATATTTTTTGTGAATCTGTGGCTTTATCTCTTTTTACCAATTTTAGAAATGTCTCAGCCATTATTTCTATAAATGCTTTTTTATAGAATTGTTATTCTATAAAATAATTGTTATTCCTTTTTAGTATTGTCTTATGTTTTTTATTCTTTTTTCTGTTTTTCCCATACTTTTTTTTTCCTATCTATGCCTCAATCTGTTCTTTTTTTTTCCAAATGATGTATCTTTTAGGTAATGATTTCTCTTTTCAGCTAAATCTCATCTTCTATTTCACCATTTTTAATGTGTCATTGTATTTTTCAGTTGTGGAATTTTCATTTAATTTTATTATAAGCATATTGATTCTATGAAGTATTTCTCCATCTTTGACCTATTTTTTTAAGCATATTAATCAAAGTTTTGTTAAAGTCTGCATCTGATAATTCCACTATCTGGTTCACAAATGTCTTATTTTTTATATTTTTGAACTGTTTCTAGATCTTGGTATGCCTTTTCAATTTGATTCAATTTAGACGTGTTTTAAAACATAAAATCTTTAAATTTTTTTTTCAACGTTTGTTTATTTTTGGGACAGAGAGAGACAGAGCACGAACGGGGGAGGGGGGGGCGGGGCAGAGAGAGAGGGAGACACAGAATCGGAAACTGGCTCCAGGCTCTGAGCCATCAGCCCAGAGCCTGACGAGGGGCTCAAACTCTGGGACCGCGAGATCGTGACCTGGCTGAAGTCGGACGCTTAACCGACTCTGCCACCCAGGCGCCCCAAAACATAAAATCTTTAGATCAGCAGTATCCAATAGAACTTTCTGTGAACATGGACATATTTATACCTATGCTGTCCAATACCATAGCTACTAGCCACTAGCAGTTTTTGAACACTATGAAATATCATTAGTGTGACTGAAGAAATGATTCTTTATTTATATACGTTTAATAAATTTAAATGTAAATAGCCATATGTGTCTCATGGCTAACATACTGGACAACACAGGTCTAGATAAAATTTCTTGCTGACATTGTATATTAAATGTTTCAAGTGCTCTATTTGATATTTTTTCCACCAGAAAAAAATTCTTCAGCTTTTTGCAAGTAACTAGAGTAGTAACAGACCATTTAATGCAATCAGAAATGGAGCTGAGTTTCTTCATGTCTTTGCTTACTTTCTGGTTCACCCTTTCTCCTAGTTTGCAGTTCTTAAGGATCACAAATGAAAGTCAAGTGTATTTACCTGGATCTCTCCAACTTGGCTGGCCTTGAACTCCAGTTTTGTTTCCTCAGAATAGGGAAAGTATTGGTAGCTCTCATTAGCTTTCCAACCTGCTGTTAACTGCCTCCTGCTTAGCTTCTCTGCTCTTGCTTCTAAAATGCTGCTTAGAAATTGGCAAATTAGCACATTTGTTTTTGTGGTTCTCTCTTTTCCAGGATCATGACCTCTCAGACCCTCACTCCTTGGTAGCTCTGAACTCAGTTTTTTATCTCATTAGCCCTGTGAGATATCTGAAAACTCTTTTTGGTGTCCCTGCCTCCACCTCTATTCAACTTCACAGATTCAGCTCCCAAGTGACTTGTAAATCATCAGTTGGGCTTCTTTAGAAGCAGACCATGAGATAAGTATTAGAGTAAAAATTATTTATTTGAGGGATGCATCAGACACTTGTAGTGACATGAGAAATTCATACAGAGAAGGAAAAACAGCTAATAAAAGTCAACTAATTTAGCCAGTTACTATAGTAAACAATTGGGGCTGAATTCCTCAGTGAGAAGGTGGAAAGTGGTGTAAAACACGTATCTCAGAGATACCATATTCTAGAGCTGAGATCTGGAGTCTTTTTGAACTAACTCCCAGTGGCTGCTTTGGAAGGGAGGTAATGTCAATAACACTCTCTTCCTCCAATGTATAGCCTGCCACCATTTAGAGCAGCATTCCAAGGTTCCAGAATAAAATAAGTCATCAGACTTGGAGATGCATAATACTGGTATTTGGAAGTCAGTGAGAGGACACTAAAAGGCTGATCAATGGAGAAGAACAAACATAGCATAGAAATTCATGTTCCTCCCACAGAATTTGCCCTTTTCCCAGGATTTTGGCCTCTAAAATTCTGGCTACCTTAAGAGCTTTATAATACCCTCTCATATATATTTTTCCATTTTTATTCCTTTTTTTCTGCTTGTTCTGAGAGGATTGGCTCTCCTATAAAGCTAGTCAGTCATAGCTGATGGTGGAAAGGTGGGTTGTTATTTTTTGGACACTAAAATGTATTTTACTGAATGATTTATGGGTCTGGGTATTTTTTATTGATTTGTATCAATATATTTTTTACTGATTTGGAAGGTGCATAACTGTTACCCAATTTGTACCAGTTAAACCAAAATGTTTTTAACACCATCAAGCAAAAAACATGCGTTCATTGGTAACTCATTTCCTTATTTGAGTGACATACTGACTGTATGTTCTTTCCAGTTAAAATGTTTTTGTTCTATATTTGTTATTTTTTTCATATGATTATATATGAAAGATTAAAGAAAAGTAAAATTATTCTTCAATATCACCACACAGAATTCACTGATAGAATTGCTTTGAAAACAAAATGGGAAAATGCTAAATAAGAGGAGGAGGGTTTCTCCCTAATCTTATTGTTTATGCTTGCAGAATTTTAACATTTCCGGGCCTGATTCCAGACCACAGTAGTGCCCTGTTGAATGATTCTGGCCTCTAACTTGCTGAAAGCTAAGTTTCCCATTCTGGTACTGCTGTTGGTGTCAATTCTCATGTTCCCTGAAGCACTTCCTCACAGTGGCTGAGTTTTGCTCGTGACAACTGTCAATGCACATCTCCCCTTGGCCTTGAAACTCACCACTCAGCTATTTTCCTGATCCTCAGGAAGGCTGCTCATTACCTGGTACAATACTATCAGCACAAAACATGCCCAGCATTAAATTAGGTAACCAATCAGGGACTCAGATCTGAGAGTTTCCATGAACTGTCAAGGGCCACTATACAGTAGATGAGCAGCCTTCATCCTAAGTTTGGGGAATGTGGATCAAGGACAGCATTTGGTAGTACTTGGTAGACCAAGTACTTTTGATCACACATATTAATAGTAAAAATAATGAAATACAGCCCATATATACATCATATTCTTTATAAAATGCATTAATATATATGAGACTTTTAAGGACAAAAAATCGTCTAATCCCCTCCCGGGAGTGGAGCATTTTGCCAACTTCCTGTGGAAAGCACTAATATAGATAAGAAGAAAGTGGGGTACCAGGAAGTCCAAAGGCACTGCAACTACAAGAGTGTCATTGCAAGAGTAGCTCAGGGTCAGTCCTTGGAATAAAAGTGACAACAGGCAGAGAAACCACTGTGTGCCAAGTTTCATAGGATGTGATCACTGAACTGGCACCCACCAGGACAAAATCCAATTTCAGAGGAGCTGCGCTAAACCTTGTAAGCAGAATGGCTAATGAGCAGCTTCAAACTGAAGTGGAATATTTAGAGAATTAGGGTAGTTTTCTGTGAGCAAATCCAAATAAATTCTGAGTTTATTTATACCAAGATCGTTTCTTTGCCTTCAAAATCTCATGTTCAGTGCAATATGTCTTTGGCTTTGCAGTTATATTTGTATCTGCTGTACAACACTAAAAACATAAGGGTGAATTTCCTATCTATTGTGATGAAATTCAATCTAATTTTACTTAGAGCAGAAATAAAGTATAATATGACTTTACGTTATTTAGATTGGATGAATCAAAATCTGATATTGGATTATGCAATTAACCTTACTTTGGGAGACAAATAAAGATATGGATGGTAGTTATAAATACTACCTCAGATTTCCAAGGGAAGTTTGTGTTCAAGTCTCTCTCATCCAGCATTTCCTTGCTTGGAAGCAATAGTAACATCACTAATACCATGGAAGTGCCACAAACATTTGTGTTCCTTTTAAATTCCAGCAGAATCCAATGCAGGGTTTCCTGTATTTCTTAAGCCTATTTGTAAATGTCCATGAAGATGAGAAACAGTATTGTATTCTACCACCTGACTTTTTTCTTATTAAATGAAATGGAGAGCATCAGGTAGCTCCTGACTTTTTATTTTTGTTATTGCTGTTTATGTATTAATACCATACAGTAGCTTTAGCTCCATTTATGGCTTGTGTGCATCTGAAAAATCATAACAAGACTTAGATTAATGTCTGATCTCAACCTTAGAGGGGTGTATTTTATCCTAGGAGTATTTGCTTAGCTCTAATTTGAAAGTTTGCTTGTGTATGTTATCAAGTTATTAAAAAAAAAAAGATTTGTGATTATCCCAATTTTCCTATCTAGCCTTTATTTTTATTTATTTTTGTGTGTGTGAGAGAGAGAAAGAAACAGAGCGTGAAGGCGGGGGCAGGGGGCAGAGAGGGAGACACAGAATCTGAAACAGTCAACACAGAGCTCTGAGCTGTCAACACAGAGCCTGATATGGGGCTCAAACCTGTAAACTGCAAGATCATGACCTAAGCCAAGTCGGATGCTTAACTGACTGAGCATCTAGGCGTCCCTCCTATCTGGCTTTTTCCCACTTCCTGTCCATCTGTAAATTTTGTACCCAAAAGTTTAAAAATAAGAGTTCTGTATAGGTCATATATTTAAGTGCACTAAAAAACTAGTGACAAAAATGTAAGGTGTCTTGTGGTCCCCACAGTGAGTCTCCCTACATTACCTGTTCTAGATCATCTCAGGAAATGTAAAGGAACAATGGAGAGTGTCTCACACAGCAGCATCCAGGGTTGTGCTGAGCAGCAATTTGTCAGTACATTACACCTAGGGGCTTTAATGGGCTCAGAACTGAGATCCTTCAGAGAGGAAAAGCGAATAAAGTGTTTCTTATAGTCACTCAAATGTCTACCTGGAGTAATTTCCAGATTTTGGTGCAGGAAAACGTAATCCAAAGAGAGTATAGCAGCCTAGCTGAGTTGAGAAGCAAGAATTGGAGTTATGAGAGATAAGGTTACCATAAATTGGAGACAAGAGTCTCAGAGCTGAAGCATATAGACAGAAAAAGAGCTTCAGAGATGTGAATAAGGGTGCATTTGAGTCTTTGGTTCAACATCATTTTGCATATGCATAGAGTAAAACTCCATATGGCCAGGCAAAGAAAAACTTGCAGAAAGGACTCAATTCTCAGAGGTCACACACAAGCAAGAATTATTTGAATCCCCAATATCCAGAGTGAAGAAAACTCTTTAAATACATGAGATATTCAGGAGACTCTAGAAAGATAATGTCTTAATAATGGAGCTAAACTAGACCTAGAGGAAAATCTACCCTAGATCCACTATTACAAAAGCTTAAAAGCAAATCTTGAAAGTATCAAATATATCTATGGAAGCCAGCCAGAACAAAGTACGCAGTCTTTATTAGAATATAACAAAGATAGAGGTGCCTGGGTGGCTTAGCTAAATGTGTATGACACTTGATTTCAGTTTAGGTCATGATCTCAAGGTTCATGAGATCAAGCCTTGCATCTGGCTCTGCACTGACAGTGTGGAGCTTGCTTGGGATTCTGTCTCTCTGTCTCTGTCTCTGTCTCTGTCTCTGTCTCTCTCTACCCCTTCCCCACTCACCCACATGTGTGCGTGCTCTATCTCTCTCAAAATAAATAAACTTTAAAAAATAATATCACAAGGCTAGAACTCAAAAATTCATAAATGGTATAAAATTCATAATGTGGTATTTTACTATGTGTAAATTATATCTCATAAGAATTGAACTTACAGAAAAAAATATCTTTATTTCAACAGATAATGAATTTGGTAAAATTTAATACCAGCTCAATTTTTAAAAATGTAGCAATCTGGTAATAGGAGATAGCTTCCTAAATTTGATACTGGATCATACATCTCTACTAACGTTACAGTTAATAATGAAGCAATAGACACATTCTCATTAATTAATATCTGCTGTCAGCACTTGTATTTCATAGGATGCTAGAGTTCCCAACCAGAACAATAAGATAATAGAAATAAAATAAAGGTCATAGGACAGAAGACAAAGAATTAAAGCTCTCACTCTTCACCATAATCATTGTGTATATATAGGTTCAGACAATAATAACACAGCAAGGATTCAAACCTCCTCTCACTCTAGAGTATTTGAATTCCTAAGCAACAATTATTAGGAAATAAGAATCTTTAAAATGCTACAATTTATAGCAACAACAATGGCAACAACAAAAACTCCTCATATTTTTGCTGAGTACCTTGTTACAAAGGTATTGAAAAACACATTTTTACTAAGCAAATATGAAGACCTTGGAGGAAGATAAAAATTTCATTGAAATGCATAAATACATAAATTAATAAGTGGGATATATTATGTTCATAGATGATGAAATAAAATTGTGTTTCTCCTCAAAATTTTCTGTAAATTAACACAGTTCTAGACACTTAACAGAGCTTTTTTGTGAAACTTGAGCTGACAATCCTAAAATGTATATGGAGAAGTTTAGAATCAAGAAATGACAACTGAAGAAGAGGAGTAGTAAGTAGGGACCCATCTAATTCTTTTTCAAGTGTTACAACAAAGCTATGGTGAATAAAACTATGGCACAGGGGAAAAGTATAAGTCAATGGACAAGACCAGAAATCTTACAGCAATTCCAATTTTAATAAAACAGAACAATGTGGAAAGGTTTGTAGTTGAAGCCCAGTCCTTCTGCATGAAGTCAATCCATATGTGTGTGTTGAAAAAATAGGGAGATGTGATTAGAAATGTATTTTATATATTGTATTCATTTGATTCTTTGAGCAAAAATGGTGAAATGATTTCAGCCAAAGCTTTAAATTTAGTAAGGCTGTTCCTGTAATGAGAAGTAGGCTGAAAGGTAGCTGGAAGGGTGTAGTGAAAAGAACATTCATTTTGTTTGTTCATAATCTATTTTCACTGGATGAATAAAAGGCATATTTTTGATACAGCAACAAGAACATGAATATGAAACATGAAAGAGGTGGTATTATAAATCAGACAGGAAAGTCTGCACTTAATAACAGATGATGCTGGGACAACTGGCTATACATTTGGAGAACAATAAGCTATATCTTTATCTTACACCTTGATCAAAATCAGTACCAGATGGACCTAAGACATAAAAATGATGGAAAAAGTCTGTTTAAATCTTAAACAGAACCAATGAAAGGAAGAATATCTTGATGACAATGATGGAAAATATGAATTTCCTAAAACACAAAAAAGCACAAGTCATAAAGAGATGATGGATAAATTTAAACATTTAGTTAATTTAGCTTAATTCTAATTCTTTACTATTAATTTAAATTTAATAGCAAAAATTAACACATATGTGAAAACATCATAAAAAAATTGAAAAGACAAATTCCAAATTGGAAGAAGATATGTACAACTTTTAGCAAGACATAACAAATAATATACAGAATATAGTTATTAATATCTTCTGGGGGTGCGTGCATGGCCCAGTCAGTTGAGCATCTGACTCTTCATTTTGGCTCAGGTCATGATCCCAGGGTCAAGACACACACTGGGCTCTGCACCAACTGTGGAGCCTGCTTAAGATTCTCTTTCTCTCCCCTCTGTCTCCCTCCCCTGCTCATTCTCTCTCAAATTAAAAAAAAAAAAAGATAAAACAAGCGTTCTGTTGTGTCATTGTGTTATAATGAGCAATGGATATGAAGAGACCACAAACTTCTAAAAATATACTAATAGTAAATAAGCATATAAAAATTATTAAATTTCACTACTAATACGTTGGAAGTTAAGCAGTAATATATTATAAGTTCATACACATTATATTTGTATAAATTAATGACTTTTATATGCCAATAGTGATAATGATGTAGGGAAATAAGAAATTTAATATAGAGCTAGTAAGTATAAATAAGTGCAACCACTTTGGAAAGCAATTTGCCAATATTAGTATTTAGAAATGTGCATATCAGTGATTTCATTTCTAAAGAAAATTTCATCCACTAAGATTTATGCAGTAGGATACTTATTTTAACAGTATGTAATAGTGAAAAACCTTCAAAAACTAAGCTTTCTTCTGTGAGGAAATGAATAAATGAACTATGAGGGAAAATTAACATCTGTATAATATTGAATCTTCCTAGGCAGGAATATTATATGTAATTTTATTTACTTTTCTTTATTTTTCCCCTTATATAAGTTTAAACATTGTAGTTAGGCTTATTCCAAGGAATTTTATAGTTTTCATAGTTGTTAGTGACATTGTTATTTATTATATTTTTAATGGTATATAAGAAATATTTTTTCATGTTGACTTTTTAATGTAACTACTTTCCTTCCTTATTCCTTCATTCTTTCTTTCCCTCCTTCCTTCTGTCTCATTTATTTTAATTTTGTTGTTCTCTTAAAAACTTTATTCACTTTAATATTTAGTTCCTAAACTGTATTTCTTTTTATTTTCTGATAGAGATTTAAGGCAACAATTTTTGTATAAGTGGGAGTTTGGGGCCATAATTTTATGATTATCCCTTGTTTCTAAACATATGATTTTTTTAGTTTTAATTTCTCTTAGTGATTTAATATTTAGGTAGAGAGATATTTTGACTATCCTTTAGTCATTAATTTGGAATTTTATTACATTGTTCATTGCATGTTGATTTCTACTTTTAAAAATTTCTTGACAATTTTTTTGTTTGTTTTGTTTTTATTTATTTTTGAGACAGAGAGAGACAGAGTATAAGCAGGGGAGGGGCAGAGAAAGATGGAGACACAGAATCCAAAGCAGGCTCCAGACTCTGAGCTGTCAGCACAGAGCCTGACGCAGGGTTCAAACTCACAGACTGTGAGATCGTGACCTGAGTTGAAGTCGGACGCTCAACCCACTGAGCCACCCAGGCGCCCCTCTTGACAATTTCTTATACATAACCCACAGTTAATTTCTGTGAGCAGTCTGTATATGTTTGCTAAGATTATACTGGTTTTGTATATATATATATATATGCACACACACACATATATATGTATATATATATGTATATATATACACACATATATATGTATATATATATACACACACACACGATTATATTATGTTGTATTTTTGCCAAGATGCTTAAATTTGTTGTCAAATCTCCTATGTCATATGTATTCTGAGAGAACTGTATTAATATCTCCCACAAATTTTGTGGATTTATCAATTTTTCTTGCATTATTATTGACCTTTATTATTTATTTTTTGTACACACTATATTAATACCATTAGAAAAATAAATGAGGAAACAAAACCTATTTTACAAGATTATGTTACAGATGACTCATTTCCAAGATATCTATTGCTTATTTTTCAGATAAATAATTAGTGATCTTGAAAATAAGTCATAAAATTATCCAAATTAAAAATAATAAAAGTAATAAATGGATTAAGAAGCAGTCACAACTAATGAGTGAAATACAGGTATTTTATATGTATGTGTATAATATATGTGTATGTATATACATATATTAAGTTAGCAAAAATTCATGGTGTATTTTTACCTTTCATCAGTGTTAATGTTTATTTTTCTCCAGACAAATAGCATGACAATAACATAGATAAAAGTAGTTAAGATACTGAGTCTCAGGGATAAAGATGTAATGCAATAACTGGAAGGACAGCTTTGGGTACTTAGAAGGTACTCCAGCAGCATTCACCTTTTACACATCAGTTTCTTCACATGTGCCATGGGTTTTATAAATGCAACCTCCTTTATACATCGTTAGAGGTTTTGGGTGGGTGAGACACTAAATAAAGAGCAATTATCTCAATGCTGGGCATACAGGAAGCACATAGTGTTAATCACCAGTCCCATAAATTATTTAAACATATATGACAAAGATTTAATTATCTTAAAACTTTCTTAGAAAATCAATATGAAAAATACAAAGATATCAATAGAAAAATGAGCAAAAGACAAGCAATTCACAATCAAAGAATAAATAAGAGTATAAGCATATGGATAAATATGTATGCGAATAAGAGCATAAACATATGGATAAATACATATGCAATAAAATATAATAACAAATGAATTAGTAAAATAAATAATAAATGTAATTTTAAAAAAGTTAAAACTATAATTGAAATCCATATATAGCATATGGCAATATATAGAATATACACTGACAAAAATGTAGTATCTTTGGTTCAAATATGAACAAAAGACACACCCACTTAATGCTTGAGGGAGAGAAAGCTGTCAGCTGCTTTCTGGTGCACAGAATCAATAGTTTCTGGGAACCTCAGCAAGAGGCATTCCATTTGAACTGACAGTTCCACTCTTAAAACTTCATCCCAAGGAAACAAGTAGACAAGATGAAAATGATGTTTTATAAGTTGCTACATCATAGTTTTGTTATAGGTAAAAATTGGAAACTATTAAATATCTAATCGTAGGGAATTAAATAGATTATTGTGTAAGAATTACCATTTAGGCACTAATAATAATTTTGAGTTGTATTAATTTTTGGGAATATATTAATATTATATTATTTACTTTGCTATGAAACCAATTACAAAATCCCATTCTCCCAGAGCAATTTGTATATTGAAGTATACCTTGCAAAACTCAACGATATACACTAAAATGGTAGCAGTATTAGTTTTTGTTGGGAATGAGGCAATTTTATATTCTTTATTATTTTTCTACAGTGATATTTCCCATTTGCATAATTTTTAAAAGATTAAATAAGGAAAATAATACATTGAAAGTTAAAGGGTCTATATACATTGTTAATTATTGGTCTTAATATACATTTGCATTCTTTTATAATCTTCTAATTACCAACAAAATGATGCATGTTTTGAAGTTTGATCACGCCTAGGTCACTGGCATAAAATGATGACTACTGTAGGACAACAAATAGTCATATTGTCAAATATTTTGATTACTCATTCTTGATTATCATTCCTCAAAATATAACAGCATCAGATCAATACCTTATATTAAAAAATACAAGTTAAGGATCTCACTTGGAATTATACTCATATAAAAATATGAGAAGGATATCTTTAGATAGTGTAAGCAAATTTGTAGGTTGTTTTTAATAGAAAAATATGGCTTCCAATTTCAGCCTTGACATGCAAAGGAGGCTGGAAATAGTTACTCTCATTTTTCAAAACAAAAACAATCTGAACAATGAGAAAGTTAAGTTTCTTTTGGAAGCATCAGAGAACTGAGATCATAGGGAAAGCAACTACCCAGAAATCTGGAGATACAGGAGTTTGTGAAGAAAAAGAGGTGAGACATTCATGTTGGGGCAGGAGCCGCTGAAGCCATAATCTGGCGGAAACACTCAAAGGATAATTTGGATCAGTTGCTGGTGAGATGAAAACCTGCTGACAGAGACACAGTCTTGTGTGACTCACACTTTTGTGGATATTACCTTCCAAACGCTACCCAGTTTTCACAGTGAAGACCTGAGAAACATTCCCTAGTGGTTCTGGAATGAGGAAGAGAAAATTAACTTTGATGAATTACTCCTAGAGCCTTCTGTCTAAGAAAGGCCTACTTTCCTAGGACAATTTACCTGAGCCTTATACCATCCTTATCACCCTGAGATTCAATCATAATATTATAAAACGCTTCCTTTCCCCCATACCTGACCACCACAACAGTAGGACTTCAATAGAATAACAGTGAATTACAGTGGAAAAATCTAACACACGCAGACTATAAGGAAGAGTAAACAGGAAGTCCACATTCAAAAGTGAGGCAAAGCCAAGGACACAGAGGAATTTTAAGCCTCTGGCTTCCCCAGTGAGAGCACACATTAAATACAGGCCAACTTCTATCCAGATTAACATAAATTCTCACACTCAAAGGATAGTTACCTCAGTTTTTATTACCTGACACAAGTCCAACTTTCAACAAAAGTATAAGGAATGGCAAAAGGCAAGAATAAAACACAATCTAATGACAGCAAGCAAGCAATGGATCCAGGCTGAGATATGACACAGATGTTGGAATTATCAGAAAGGGTATTTAAATAGCTATGATTAATATGTTAAGGGATCTAATGGAAAAAGTACAAATATGCAAGAACACATGGATAATGCAAGCAGAAAGATGAAAGTTCCAAGAAAGAGTCAAAACAAAATGCTAGAAATCTAAAAATAGGAGCAAAATTGAACATAGTTTTCAATTTTCATAGACCCTGGGCATGGCCAAGGGAAGGATGAGTGATCCTAGGGAGAAAAAGAGAAAATGATCTAATTGAAATGCAAAGAGAGTGAACATGAAAGGTGGAACCATGTTAAAAAGTATAATATACATTATTGGAATAAAAGAAAGACAATAAAGATAATGTAGACTAAAGAAATATTTGAAGCAAGAATGTCTAAATTCCAAAATTAATGACAAACACACCAAACAACAGATCCTAGAAGCTCAGAGAACACCAAAAAGGATAAACACACACACACACACACACACACACACACACAATAAACAACGAACAATTAAAGACAAAATGTACCTAGGCAAATCACATTCAAACTGTAGTAAACCAAAACCAAAAATTTGAAAGTAGTCAGAGGATGGGAAAATAAAATTTTCTATAGTGGAACAAGGATGAGAATTACAGTGAACTTTTAGTCAGAAATCATGCAAGCAAGAAAAGAGTGGAATGAAATGTTTAATATGCTGAGAGAAAAAAAAATCAACCTAGAGTTCCATATCCAGTAAAATCATCCTTCAAATGGGAAGGAGAAATAAGAACTTTTTAGGTAAACAAAAACTGAGGGGATTCATCATCAACAGACTGGCAACAGAAGAAATGTTAAAATAATTTCTTCAGGAATAAGGAAGATTATTTAAGTCAGAAACTTGTAATGACAACAAGAAAGGAAGACACCAGTGAAGTTATAAACTAAGATAAAATATTTTTCTTAACCTTAATGATCTAAAGGTACCTATTTCTTTTTTTAAGTTTATTATTTACTTTGAGAGAGAGAAAGAGTGAGAGAGAGAAAGTGAGAGAGAGGGGGTAGGGACAGAGAGAGAGAGAGAGAGAATCCCAAGCAGGTTTCGAATTGCCAACATAGAACCTGACACGGGGCTTGAACTCACAAACTGTGAGATCATCACCTGAGCCAAAATCAAGAGTAGGATACTTAACTGACTGAGCCACCCAGGCACCCCTAAAAGACATCTATTTCTTTAAAGTTGCAACAATAGCATTGTGTTAAATGATCATAGGACATGAATAATTGAAATAAATGACAGTAAGTCAGACCAGAAATCAGGAATATTCAGTTGTAAGATAACTACATTGTACATGAAGTAGTATATTGTTATTTGAAGATAGATTTAAATGAGTAAAAGTATATATTGTAAGAATATATATATGTATATATATATATATATATATATTTAAGAAGAATATATATTTAAGAAAATACCAAAGATATTTTAAAATAAATATAATTGATATGCTAAGAAAGGAGAAAAATGGAATGATATAAAATGTTCAATTAAAGCACCAAGGCAGAAGGGATAAAAAGGACACAAAGAACAACTGCAATGAACAGAAAAAGATTACAATGATTGTAGATATTAATCCATCTATATAAATAATCACTTTAAAAGGAAGTTGCATAAATACACCAATTAAAAGGCAGAGATAAACAAACTGGATTAAAAAAACAATATTGAACTGTATGTTGTCTATTAAAAAGTTCACTATAAAAATAAAGTTATAGGTTAAAAGATGGAGAAAAATATGCTGTATTGATGAATAGTGTCCACCCCAAATTCATGTCCATACAGAACCTTGTAATGTGACTTTGCTCAGAAATAAGTCTTTGCAGATGTAGTTAATTAAGATAAGACTATACTGGATTAGCATGGGCCCTAAATCCAAAACCTGGTGTCCTTTTAAGAAGCACACATGAAAACACTGGACACAGAGACACACAGGGAGAACATGCAATGATGGAGGCAGAGATCGAAGGAGTAATGTAGCTGCAAGCCGAGGAGCACCAAGGACTGCTGGCAAGCTCCAGAAGCTGGAAGAGGCAAGGAAGGATTCTTCCCCTGAGCCATCAGAAGGAGCATGGTTCTCCTGATAACCTTGATCTCATTCTGGCCTCCAGAACTGAAACAATAAATTTCTGTTGTTTTAAATCACCAGTTTGTGATAATTTGTTACAGCAGCCCTAAGAGACTACCACATGTGCTAACAATCATCAGAATAAGCTGGAGTAGTTATAGTAATTTCAGACAAAGTAGGGGATAAAGGGGTCAATTTTCCAAGACATAACAATCCCCACCATCAGTGCCAAGACTAGTCTACAGAGAAATAATTACTAAATATAATGTGGTATTCTGAATGGGATCCTGGAACAGAAAAAGAACATTAGATAAAACTAAGAGAATCTGAGTAAAGAATGGACTTTATATATTGTATTAATATTGATTCATTAATTGTGAAAATATACCCATCAGGTAAGATGTTAATAATGGGGAAAGGTGGTTATGGTTTACATGGGGAGTTTCTGTACTTTTTATCCAACTTTTCTGTTAATATAAAACTGTTAAAAAAAATATTTGGTGAGGCGGCACCTAGGTGGCTCAGTCGGTTAAGCATCTGACTCTTAATTTCGGCTCAGGTCTTGATCTCAGGGCTGTGAGCTCAAGCCTTGCATTGGGCTCCACGCTGGGCATGAAGCTTACATACATAAATACATACATACATACATACACACATACATACATAGTGTCTGTGTGTGTGTGTGTGTCCCCTAGGAGAAGCACATAAGTAAATATTTTAAGAGAAATTAGAATGTCTTCAATGATATTTGTAAAACATTTGCCTTAGTAAAAATGTTTTATTAAAAAGAAAACCTGAGTGGGGCGCCTGGGTGGCTCAGTCGGTTAAGCGTCCGACTTCGGCTCAGGTCATGATCTCACTGTCCATGGGTTCGAGCCCCGCGTCGGGCTCTGTGCTGACAGCTCAGACCCTGGAGCCTGTTTCAGATTCTGTCTCCTTCTCTCTGTGACCCTCCCCCGTTCATGCTCTGTCTCTCTCTGTCTCAAAAATAAATAAAAAAAAAAAAAAAAAAAGAAAACCTGAGTTACTATTTTTTCATGCATCAAATACTCACAGATGAGAAAATTAAATAAACATTTATGTAGGTGTTCTCAATTGGCCACTGTCATACTCAGCTCATGTGAAAGAAACTTTTATAACCTTTGGAAAACAATAATTGGCAATATTTATAGAGTTTTTTTAATATATATAATATCCATACCATTTGACTAAGTAATTTTATTCCTTGAAATGTTTCAGGAGGAAAGTGTCAAAATGGAAACAAAGTTTTGGTCCCAAGATGTCAGAAACGAGACTTACTAGAATATTGAATATTAAATATGACATGCCTTGCATAATGTCTCAGCAGCCAACATTTTCTTAGTAGAAGACCACTTGGTTTTTAATATCTTATCTTTATAAGACATACGTCAAGAGCCAGGCAGAGTGGAAAGGGCTAGGTTGCTAGTTTTGGGAGTAGTTGATTAATACAAGCCAAAGTGAAAGTAACGTTAAGCCTTGAACCACAAACTGCGATGTTAGCAGACTCAAGAGGCTAAACAGGAAAAGAGCCAGCTCCCCCACTTTTCATTTTTCCTATAGCAGTGCCATCGAGGCCCAGTGAATCAGCCCTGACATGGGGATCATCTTTCTGCCTAAGGAACCCCAAACAAAAGTTTCTTTTTCTTTTTTTTTTTTTTTTTTTTTTTTTTTTTGTACCCAGAGGCCAGGCAAAGGAGAGGAGGAAAGGCTAGGAATGGAAAGTATTGAGCCCTGAGCCAGACTGGAGAAGAGTCAAGGTCATCTATTCCTGATCAAAAGGGGAGGCACAGAAGGAAGATTTTAGCTGAGAGCCCTAGTAAAGAGACCTCCACATGAAGGTGTCTGGGTGAGAAATGCAGATGGGCATAAGAGCAGGGTGGTGGTGGGCTGTCCTTGACTGCAACTCCCCTGAGAAGCTTCCACAAGCCTGGTGTGGAGAAGGCTTGTTAGGTAGAATTTTGTAATTACCTGTGATTGGGCCTGAAAAAAATCACACATGGGTTTTGACCTGGAGCTGGAGTCCTCAATATGCTTGTATCTTTAAAAATGCTTTTCTGCAAAAGTGAATTATTGGGACCTTATGAAGATAAAAAGCTTCTGCACAGCAAAGGAAACAACCAACAAAACGAAAAGGCAACCAACGGAATGGGAAAAGATATTTGCAAATGACATATCGGACAAAGGGCTAGTCTCCAAAATCTATAAAGAGCTCACCAAACTCCACACCCGAAAAACAAATAACCCAGTGAAGAAATGGGTAGAAAACATCAATAGACACTTCTCTAAAGAAGACATCCGGATGGCCAACAGGCACATGAAAAGATGTTCAGCGTCGCTCCTTATCAGGGAAATACAAATCAAAACCACACTCAGATATCACCTCACGCCAGTCAGAGTGGCCAAAATGAACAAATCAGGAGCCTCTAGATGCTGGAGAGGATGTGGAGAAATGGGAACCCTCTTGCACTGTTGGTGGGAATGCAAATTGGTGCAGCCGCTCTGGAAAGCAGTGTGGAGGTTCCTCAGAAAATTAAAAATAGACCTACCCTACGACCCAGCAATAGCACTGCTAGGAATTTATCCAAGGGACACAGGAGCACTGATGCATAGGGGCACTTGTACCCCAATGTTCATAGCAGCACTCTCAACAATAGCCAAATTATGGAAAGAGCCTAAATGTCCATCAACTGATGAATGGATAAAGAAATTGTGGTTTATATACACTATGGAATACTACGTGGCAATGAGAAAAAATGAACTATGGCCTTTTGTAGCAACGTGGATGGAACTGGAGAGTGTGATGCTAAGTGAAATAAGCCATACAGAGAAAGACAGATACCATATGTTTTCACTCTTATGTGGATCCTGAGAAACTTAACAGGAACCCATGGGGGAGGGGAAGGAAAAAAAAAAAAAAAAAAGAGAGGTTAGAGTGGGAGAGAGCCAAAGCATAAGAGACTGTTGAGAACTGAGAGCAAACTGAGGGTTGATGGGGGGTGGGAGGGAGGAGAGGGTGGGTGATGGGTATTGAGGAGGGCACCTTTTGGGATGAGCACTTGGTGTTGTATGGAAACCAATTTGACAATAAATTTCATATATAAATAAAAAAAAATAAATTCAGCTTTTCTGGCCCTTTAAGGATAAAAAAAAAATAAATAAAAAATAAAAATGCTTTTCTGTTGCTGTTTGCAGAAGGAAAAATATATTTGTTCCCAAGTGCAGTATGTTTTTTTTTTTTACAAAATGGCATGTGGTAAAATTGTTAAGTAACATCCAGTCACAATGGACAGAACACTAGCATCATACAGAAATGTTTTGCAAACAGTGTCAAAAATCAAAAGGAGGTGGGCATCAGATAGATGTCATGTTATTGAGTGCAAAGCAACTGTTCATTAAAAACACACTTGTTTGATGTTCAGGAAGAAATGCTATAAGCATTTTAGATCCTGACATGCCAGTTTGTCACTTATGTACAGAAGGTTAGGAAATTAATTGAGATTTTTAGGTGGATAGGTACTACAGTATCATCTATCCCACATAAAATAATAAGAAAGAGTCTCCTGGTTATGATGTTCTAGCCAAACATCTAAAATTCTGGAATGGATTACTGGCCAAAATGTGAGATGCCTCTCTATGGATTACTAGGGAATTAATTAACTCCAGGATTCATTCAATGACTATTTACTCAATGGTTATTAGGTCAAAAAGTAAAACATTATTTGATATTCAAACAATTGGTGAACTAGAGATTAGATCTAGAAAATTACTTCCAATTCAACACAAAGAGAAAATGAGATGGAAAATATGGGAGTTTCATAATCAGTGTTATAGGAAACTATTACGGTAAACCCTGATGTCAAACCTAAGTATTCCAAAAAAATATGCTGGAGATCAGAGATCAGAGAGGGCAAGAAGGCAAACATAATAAGAGATATTTTGTCTGGAATTTATTACATGCCATGACTTCTCAGATTGAACACTCACAAAAGTAGGTAGGATTAAAAGAAATCCACACCCAGACTATCTTTAGTAACTATGTAGAATATCACAATTCCCATGAATCTGAGAAAATTCCAAATAGTTAGATAAGCTCAAAGAAATTCATCAAAGACACAAAAAGTAAAACCATAAAGTTTATATCAGTTTTTACACAAACAGAAAACAGGCCTGAAGGCAATAAGCTGCTATTATAAAACTACTGATAGAAAATTTTAGCTGTTCAGATATTTGACAAAGCCTGTCATATTTAATATTCAATATTGTAAGTAAGTTCCACTTCTGATACCCTGGGACATAAACCTTTATTTCCATTTTGACAGCCTTATACAATAGAATTCTACATTTAGCTAAATAATATTCCAGAATAAGGACAAAATAAATAATTCTTTGAAAGATAGAAACAAAAGAACAGGATCTCATGGATAAAGTAAGAAATCAGGAAGAAATTAAGTAAGAAACAAAAGATGAGAATGCAAAAAAATACACTGACAACAAAATGGTCAAATTTAACGGTCATTCTCAACTAATATTGCCTTCATAATTAAACATAATGAAAATTATATTGATACATGAGGCCTAAATTAAAATAAAGTGATATACTCTGAACAATGGTTTTGTTTCATGAATGTAAGAACGCTATAACATTGGGGAATTTATTAATGACGTTTAGGGTTAAACATGTCAGATTACAATCATTTATCTTCCCTCTTTACTCTTTTTTTACTAGCTAAAATGACAGAAAAAAATTTAACATGTTCTACAAGAATAAAGGAAGGGAGTAAAATTACTCTTTAAAATGGAGTAAATTTAGTATTTCCTATTCTTCTCAGTAAGTATAACTAAAAACACTGCATATTACATTTTTCCAGAAGCAAACATAAGGAGAGTGGTCATTTCAGATGTTAGCATCTCTTGCAACTGACCAGACAGTGTCAACACAATATGGGCAAACCCTTTAGAATCTCTAAAAGTATTCTTGCATCCTCCCAACAAAATAAAGGTGCTAGATACTGGGGAAGGAAAACACAGTTTCTAATCCCACTTGTGGAATGCCCACTTGTGATATTCTGATTTATAACAAACATGCATTTGGTCTTCATTCCCATTTCTGGCATGGAGCTCCAAAATTAAAACAAAACAAAACAAAACAAAACAAAACAAAAAGAAAAAGGAGAAGAAAACACCAGAATACAGTAAAAGAAAGAGAAAAATACAAATGACCTAGGGAACTCAGGAATGACACAACAGTGATTTACCCATGTTCTCTTTTTGTCTCACATATCTGAGACTGAGTACTGTATAAACAAGCTATCTGGAAATGTCAGCAGGTACAGACAAAAGAAAAGAAAAGAAACCCTAAGAAAAGGCTTCCCTTCCTAGCCAAAATACCAGAAAAGGGTAACATAGCAAGACAGAAAAACTTTTAGACAATAACATTTGTATTGTAGCCAAACACCATCAAAAAACTGTGATCCCGCCCACTCTTGCCTTCAAAGGCTGAGTAGTGTCTAAACACCCCCATGGAGACTGTACAAGGAATCTAATGTCCCCAGCCCCCACAGGCACTGCCAAATAAGGCTGAATGGAAAGCTATGACTTTCATTCTTAACAGATGGTAACAAAAGTTCCCTACACTCTATGGTGTCTTTGGAGACCATGTGCAGATCTTGGACTTCTTTCCACCCAGTAGTAATAAGGCACATTCTACTCCCCACTGGGGTGTTGCCGGAGGAGGCTTGGTGGAGAAGGTATTTTACCATGACTCAAAGACAATAAGGCTGCCACCCTGAAATGTCAGTGGAGGTCACATGAGGATCAGTAATGAGACAGCCCTCCCTGTCCTTCCAGGTATACTGTAAGGAGGCCCACTGGGGAATCTGAATGCCACATTTACCCAGATGATTCCCTCCCTGCCCTGGGTGTCAATGAGGACAGAGTGAACAACCTAGACTCCCACTCCTATCTGGCAGTAATGAGGCAATGTGCCCTCTGGCTTCCAGAGTGGAATTGAAAGTTGCTAGATGAAACAAGAGTTCAATGAGATCCAAACATTGTAATACAAAATGTCCAGGTTTCAACAGAAGATGATTAATCATACCAAGAACAAGAATGATTTCAAACAGAATGAAAACAAAAACAACAATAAATAGATGTCAGGACTAAGATGACAGATGTTAGAATTATCTGACAAAGATTTTAAAGCAGCTATCATAAAAACACTTCAACAAGAATTATGAATGCACTTAATATGTATGAAAAAAACCAGAGTATTAGCAAAGAAATAGATAATATACAGAAAAACAAAACAGAAATTTTAGAACAGAAAAATGCATTAAAAAAATAAAAGACTCAATGGATGGGCTCCAAAGCAGAATGGAAATTACTCAATCTGAACAACAAAGAGCAAATAAACTAGAAGAAAAATAATAAACACCATGCCAGGGACTAGTGGATCTATATATATCTATATATATCTACATAAAATTTGAATCTTAGATGAAATGGACCAATTAAAAAACACACAAACACAATACATGCAACATGAAATAGGCAATTTGAATAGGTTTACAACCTTCAAAGGAACTGAATTCATAATCGTAACATCTCTAAAAAAAAAAAAATCCAGACCCAGATGATTTAAGTGGAGAATTTCACCAAATATTTAAAGAAAAAATGAACAACAACAAAATTCCATTCTGTACAATCTCCTGTGAAAAATGTAGAAGAGAAAGGAACAATTCATACCTCAGTTTATGAGGTCAGTGACACACTGATACTTAAAACAGACAAAGACACTACAAAAAGCAAACAAAACAAAATAATTAGCCATCAATACCCCTAATTAATACAGATGAAAAAATTAACAAAATATTAGCAAATGGAATTTAACAATGTATAAAAAGAATTATACACCATGATGTCATAGGTTTTATTCCAAAGATAGAAGTCTGGTTCAGTACTTGAAAATCAATCAATATGATCCACCATATTAATAGATCAAGGAGATAATTAACATAATAATATGAATTCATGAAGAAAACCATTTGAAAATATTGAACACCTCTTTTAATAAAATCTTTTCAAACACTAGTAATATAGGGGAACTTCCTCAACTTGATAAAGAACATTTACCAAAAATCTAGAGCAAACATAATATACAACAGTAAAATGCAGAAATGATAAAATGGTCCTCTTAGATCAGGAACATGACAAAGATGTCAACACTCGCCACTTCTTTCAATATTGTTCTAACTAGGCAATAGGCAAGGAAAAGAAATAAAAGACATACAGATCAAAAAAATAAGAAATAAAATTGTCCTTGTTTACAGATTATATAACTGTAAAGAATCACAAGAAATTAATAACAAAGAATTCTTAAAACTAGGAGGCCTCAGAATACAAGTCTCAGAATACAAGATTAATATACAAAATTCGATTTTACTTCTATATAAGAGCAATGAACACATTGAAACCAAAACTAAAAATACACTACCATTTACAATTGCTCCTAAAATTTTAACATTTATGCAGAAATCTCACAAATGTTATTCAGGACTTATATGCTGAAAGTCACAAAACACTGATTAATAAAATTTTAAAGATCTAAATAAATGGGAAGATATTTTGTTTATGGACTGGCAAACTCAGCATAGTAAAAATGTCCATTCTTCAGATTCATGTGCAGATTTAATGCAATTCTTATCAAAACCTATGCAATACTATTTGTAGATATAGGCAAGATTATTCTAAAATTTATACGGAAAGGCAAAGGAGTGACATTAGCTAAAACAATTCAGAAAAAGAATAGAGTGGGCAGATTTATTTTACTCAATTTCAAGACTTATTTTATGGCTATGGTAATCAAAACATAGATCAATGAGAGGCGCCTGGGTGGCTGAGTAGTTTGGGCATCCTACTCTTGATTTCAGCTCAGTCAAGATCCCAGGGTCATGGAATCAATCCTGTGTCGGGCTCTGTGCTGAACATGGAGCCTGATTAAGTTTCTTTCTGCCTCCCTTTGCCCTTCCCCCCCATTCATACTTTCTAAAAAATTTTAAAAAATAAGATATAGATCAATGAAACAGAATAGAGAATTCAGTATCACACATAAATGTGCTCAACTTATATTTGACAAAAGTACATAAGCAATTCAATGGAGGAATAATCATATTTTTAACAAATGGTGCTGGAGCAACTGGATATCCATAGTAAAAAAAATATATGAACTTGACTTAAGTTTCATATCTTGAACAAAAGTTAACTTAAAGTGAATAATATATTTAAATGTGAAATGTAAAACAAAAACAGTCATAGGAGATAATACTGGATAAAAATCTTCTGAAAGTAGGGTTTGATGACATAACAACAGCATGTTCCATTAAAGAAAATTGAGTAATCCATTAATTAATCCATTAATACATTGAAGAAAACTAAATAGAAATTTAAAATATTTTTTCTGTCAACAAAAGGATAGTTATATACCAGGAGAGTATGTTTGCAAATCATATGTCTCACAAAGAACTATTATCTGTAATACACAAAAACTGTGAAAATCAAAATTAAGAAAAAAAAAACAATTCAATTAGAAAATGGGCAAAAGACATGAAGAAGTGTTTACTCAATGGATATATATGAATGGCAAACAAATACATGAAAAGGTATTCAACATCAGTATTTATTAGAGAAATGCAAACTAAGAACACAATGAGATATCACTACTCACCTATTGGAACAACTGAAATAAAAATTAATAATACTAAAATGATGTGGAGGATCTGGTAAACTTGTTTCTCTCACACATTTTTCAATAGCACAGCCACCTGGAAAGAAGTTTGGCAGTTTCTTTTTCATTTTTTTTCTTTTTTTTTTAAGTTTATTTATTTATTTTGAGAGAGAGACAGAGAGACAGAGAGAGAAACCACATGTAAGCAGGAGAAGGGCAGAGAGGGAGAGAAAAAAATCCCCAGCAGGCTCTGCACTACCAGTGCAAAGCCCTACGCAAGGCTTGAAATCACGAATTATAGGTCATGACCTGAGCTGAAGTCAGACGTTAAACCGACTGAGCAACCCGGGTGTTCCCGACACAGTCAACACTCTTAAAAACAAATAACCTCACAAATAATTTTAAATTAAAACAAAATCAACTACAGTCTTGTTTTCCTAGATGTTTCTAAAAGATCAATATTGGGGCAATTTTAGGCACTATTTAATTTATTTATATTTTTCTTTTTTTAATTTTATTTTTCATATTTTAAAATCTACATCCAAATTAGCATACAGTGCAACCATGATTTCAGGAGTAGATTCCTTAGTGCCCCTTACCCATTTATCCCATCCCCCTTCCCGCAACCCCTCCTGTAACCCTCAGTTTGTTCTCCATATTTGTGAGTCTATTCTGTTTTGTCCCCCTCCCTGTTTTTATATTATTTTTGTTTTCCTTCCCTTATGTTCATCTGTTTTGTCTCTTAAAGTCCTCATATGAGTGAAGTCATATGATTTTTGTCTTTCTCTGACTTATTAATTTTACTTAGCATAATACCCTCCAGTTCCATCCACTTAGCTGCAAATGGCAAGATTGTATTCTTTTTGATTGACAGTTTCTTTTAAAGCTAAACATACACTTATGATCTAGCAATTTCACACCTGGGCATTGATATCTAAGAAATTAAAACTTATGTTCACACAAAACTTGTACAGGAATGTTCCCAGCAGCATTATTTGTAGTAGCTATTTGTAGTAGCAAAAACAAAACAAAACAAAACTGGGAGGAATAAAAAATTTCCCTCAATAGATAAATAATCAAACTCTGGTTCATCTGAGATACTGGTGGCTCAGTCAGTTAAGACTCCAGCTCTTGACTTCTCCTCAGGTCATGATCCCATGATTTGTGGGTTCAAGCCCCAAGCTGGGCTCTGTGCTAATAGTGTGAAACCTGCTTGGGATTTTCTCTTCCCTTCTCTCTCTGTGCCACCTCCACTTGTGCACACGTGTGCTCTCGCTCTCTCTCAAAACAAATAAATTAATTTAAAAAAATTAAAAAGTAGATAAACTATGGTACATCCTCACCATAGAGTAATAAAAAGGAATAAAGTTGGATCACAATGTATTGTGATGAGTGAAAAAAGGCAATCTCAGTTTGATTTCATTTATATAGCATTCTTGAAATTATAGACATAGGAATAGATTAATAATTTCCAGGAGCTAAAGAGGAGGAAGGGAAGAAAGTGGCTGAAGGTATAAAAAGGTAGGATATTAAATCTTTTTTCTGGAACTCTTGAGTCTGTATCTTGACTCTGATAACAGTGACATAAATCTCTATTCATGTAGTTAACTGAATAGAAGTAAATATGCACACACACCCACACACACACACACACACACACACCCCTGCACACACAAATTGAATGCCTGCAAAACTGGTGAAATCTGAATGAACTCTGTGTAATGTTTAAATGTCCATTCCCTGCTTTTAATTCTGTACCATATTTATGGAAGCTGTAAATATTGGGGTAACTTAGTGGAGGGTGCTTGTGTCCTCTCTGTACTATCTTTGCAATTTTCCATGAATCTATAAATGTTTCAAAATAAAACAGTTTAAAAGTGTACAAAGTATTTTTAAACATTCTGTAAAGAAAAACATACTTTTGAGTAAATGCCCATTGCACTTCATTACCTTCCACCACAGACCATGGCCCAGTCAACATCAATTATGTGGTTGCCCATTCCAGGTCCATGACATATCACTGGGCATTCTCATAGTCGTCAACTAATTATGGTCTATTTTCCTCTTACTACACCAAATGCCAGAGATGGCCACAATGGTGGCGGAAGTTCAGTTGATCTTCCATCTGTTTTGGTTCCACAAATCTTATTATTTTATTAAATCACTGGAGCCATGAAGTAGGGAATATAAGTTTACTAGCAATAGTCTTATATACTGTAAGATAATGTGAAAAAAAGAGTTGATACCCAGAAATTCTCCACACAGTAACATTATTTTTCATTTGTGATTGCAACAGAAATATATTCATATAGTCAAAAATCCATAGCATACTGCCTGTTTAACTAGATTTCAAAAAAGTAAAAAAACAAAAACAAAAACAAAAAACAAAAAACAAAAATCTCAAACTGAACTCTAACAAATGGAAAAATATAAACAGATAAGTCAATAAAAATTCAAAGCAGAATTATTTTCATTAAAAAGTAACAAGGGATTCCCTGATGAACATGGATGCAAAAATCCTTAATAAGACACTAGCAAACCATATCCAACAATACATTAAAAGAATTATTCACCATATCAAGTGGGATTTTTTCCTGGGCTACAGGGCTGATTCAATATCCATAAATCAATTAAGGTGATACATCACATTAATAAAAAGAAAAGATGAGAACCACATGTTTTCTCAATAGATATAGAAAAATCATTTCACAAAATACAGCATCGTTTCTTGATTAAAAGCCCTCAAAAAAGTAGAGAAAGAGGGAAAGTACCTTAAGATCATAAAGGCCATAGATGAAAGACCCACAGCAAATACAATACTCAATGGGAAAAACTGAAAACTTTCCCCCAAAGGTCAGGGACAGGATAGGGGTGTCCACTCTCATTCACCACTGTTACTCAACATAGTCTTGGAAGTCCTAGCTTCAACAATTAGACAACAAAAAGAAATAAAAGGCTTCCAAATCAGCAAGAAAGAAGTCAAACTTTCACTTTTTGCGGATGGCATGATACTGTACATGGATAAACCAAAACACTCCACCATGAATTCAGCTAAATCGCAGGATATAAAATTAACATACAGAAATTGGTTGCGTTTCTATATACCAATAATGAAGCAGCAGAGAAAGAAAATAAGGAATTGATCCTACATACCATATACAATTGCACCAAAAACCATAAATAGCTAGGAATAAACCTAACCAGAGGTAAAAGGCCGTACACTTAAAAAACATATTCAAAGGAATACATGTACCCCAATGTTTATAGAAGCATTACCGACAATAGCCAAACTATGGAAAGAGCCCAAATGTCCATCGACTGATGAATGGATAAAGAAGATATGGTATATATATATATATATATATATATATATATATACAATGCAATGTTACTCAGCAATTAGAATGAAATCTTGCCATTTGCAACAACTTGGATGGAACCAGAGTGTATTATGCTAAGCAAAATAAGTCAGTCACAAAAAGACAAATATCATATAATTTCACTCATATGAGGAATATCATATCACATGTGGAATATCATATGTGGAATTTAAGATACAAAACAGATGAACATAAGGGAAGGGAAACAAAAATAATATAAAAATAGAGAGGGAGACAAAACATAAGAGACTTTTAAATACTGAGACCAAACTGAGGGTTGCTGGCAGGATGTTGGGTAGGGGAGCGGGCTAAATCGGCAAGGAATATTAAGGAGGACACTTGTTGGGATGAGCACTGGGTGTTATATGTAAGTGATGAATCACTAAATTCTATTCCTGAAATCATTATTACACTATATGTTAACTAACTTAGACTTAAATTAAAAAAAATGAAAATAAAAATAAAAAGATGTGGTACATATATGAATATACAATGGAATATTAGTTCATGATCAAAAAATATGAAATCTTGCCGTTTGCAACAACGTGGATGGAACTAGAGAGTATTATGCTAAGCAAAATACACCAGTCAGAGAAAGATAAATATCATGATTTCACTCATATGTGGAGTTTAAGAAATAAAACAGAAACATAGGGGAAGGGAACAATAATAAAATAAAAACAAGAGGAAGGCAAACCATAAGAGACTCCTAAATACAGAGAACAAACTGAGGGATGATAGAGGGGTGTTATGTGGAGAATGGGCTAAATGGGTGACGGACATTAAGGAGGGCACTTGTTGGAATGAGCACTGGGTGTTATATATAAGTGATGTATCACTAAAGTCTACTCTTGACACCATTACTACACTATACGTTAACTAGCATGGAGTTAAATAAAACTTTAAAAAAAAAGTAACAAGAGCGCTTGGCTGAAAAGTTGGGGGAGTAGGAGGACCCTAAGCTCACTTTGTCCCATGTTTACAACTAGATATCATTCATATACAAGTCAATAAACTGTCAGCAGACCAAACTCCACAACTAAATGTAGAGAGGTTAGGAAGGGCAGAAAGGTGGTTTGGATCTGCCTTCATGAGGGAGGGAGCAGCAGCTGTAGAGAGGGGAAAGCAGTAGGGACTTCACATGAGAAAATAAATCTCAATAATCTCTGGCCTTGAAAAACAGAGGGATTGAATCCCCAAGTTTTTATAACCGGCAAACTTAGAGATTAGAGCTTTTAAAGTCAGGTGACCTCTCACTGGGCAGCTGGAAAGGAAAGTGACAACTTTTAGACAACAGCCTAAGGAGAGGTAATACAGAATCCACAATTTGCACAACTCATGGGGCAAATGGGAGGGAGATCTGTTTACAAGAATTTCAGACAGAGCCTGTTGGAGGACTTCTCCTTGAACAAAAGAGCTGGCAGATACCATTTTACTACCCCCCACCCCAGCAAAAACACAGAGCCATCTGTGGGAGGCTACACAACACAGACACTTGCCACCTAACCTGCTGGCACTGCACCTCAATGGGATGAGTTCTCCTAAGGACTCTCACTCCAACCCTACCAGCCTAAGCTCAGGGCTAGGCATAAATCTTTTTAATGCATAGTGCATCCACTTAGCTCCTGCCTCCACACACAGCATTCTCTCAGCAGCCATTGCACTTCAGGGATTCCTCCTAGCACTATTGGCTCAGTGCAAATTTTCCTAATACCACCACCCTGCCACCAAGCCCTCGTACAGTCAGACCCCCTCAGGTATGCCTGGGTCTCACTAATACTAACTCACACAATAAGCAGAGAGTCAGTGCAGAAGTATGGACTGAAAGGAAAAGCTACACAGAAATAATAGCAGGACATAAGCAACACACATAGGAAATTCCCCTGAAGTGTCCTGTTCTGGTGAACAGGGGACACTGCACTGCAGGGCACTCCAGGAATTCTTCTTAATAAAGCCACCACTTTCAAGGGCAGAAGACACAACTGGCTTTTTTAACACAGAGAAACAGACACAGAGAGGCAGACAAAATGAAGAGACAGAAGAATATGTCACAAATGAAAGAACATGACCAAATTATAGCAAAGGATCTAAAAGAAACAGAAATATGTAGTATGCCTAATAAAGAATTTAAAGTAATTATCATAAAGATATTCACTGAACTTTAGAAAAGGATGGAGGACATCAGTGAGACCCTGAAAAAAAAAGAGATAAAAATAACATATGAGAGATGAATAGCTCAATAAATGAAATATATTACATGGAATAAACAATAGGCTATGGGAAACAGAAAAATTTATCAGTGGCCTGGAGGATAGAGTAATGGAAAGCATTCAAGCTGAACAGGTGAGAGACATATACTACATAATGAGAATAGATTACATTACAGGGATCTGAGAAGGAGAAGGTAGAAACGGGGGCAGAAAATGTATTTTAAGAAGTAATAGCTAAAAATTTCCCTAATCTTGGGAGGACAACAGAGATCCAGACTCAAGAAGCACAGAGATTCCCCAACAAATTCAACCAAAGAAGGTCCACACCAAGTCACAAGTGGCAAAAAAAAAAGTGATAAAGAATTTTAAAGATTGCAAAAGAAGACAGTTACATACAAAAGAAACACCATAAGGCTATCAGCTGATTTTTCAGCGAAAAAATTTCAAGGTAGAAAGGAGTAGCACAATGTATTCAAAGTGCTGAAAGGGAAAAATCTGTAACCAAAAGATTCTATACAGCAAAGCCATCATTTGGAATAGAAGGAAAGACCATAAAGTGAGAGTACAAAATGTAAAACAAACAAACAGACAAATAAAAAAACAAAAGGCAGTAACAATTAGTATTGTTGTAAAAATCAGTCAAGGGATTCATAAAAGGATGTAAAATATGATACGAAATATCTGAAACTTGGAGATGAGAGGAGTAAAGAAGGAGTTCAACATTAAATGACCCTGAGCATAATATAGACTGTTATGTGTGGAAATTGTTATATGTAAACAGAATGGTAACCACAAATAAAAAAACAAATAATATATTAAAAAATAAAGAGTATGGAACCCAAGCATATCATCAAAGAAAACCAGCAAACCGTGAAAGAGAGAGAGAAGAAAGGAAAAAAAAGTTACAAAAACAAACACAAAACTGATAACAAAATGACAATAAATACATGTCTATCAATAATTACTTTGAATGTAAATGGACTAAATGCTCCAATCAATGACATAGAATGGATAAAAAAAAAAAGACAAATCCATATGCTGCCTACAAGAGACTAATTTCAGATCTAAAGACATCAGCAGATTGAAAGTGAGGATATGGAGAAATATTTATCATACAAATGGATGTCAAAAGTCAGAGTAGCAATATGTATAACTGAAAAAATAGACTTTAAAAAAAAGTCTGTAAAAAAGAGACAACTAAGGACACTGTATAATAATAAAGGGACACTCCAGTATGCAAATATAACAATTGTAAGTATTTACACATCCAATAAGGAAATACTCAAATATGTAAAACAGCTAATATAATAATAAATATAAATGAAGTAATTGATAGTAATACAATAATACTAGAGGACATTAACACTCTCCTTACATCAATGGGTAGATAATCTAAAAAAGAAAATAAACAAGAAAAGAGTGGTTTTGAATGACACATTGTACCAGATGGATTTAACAGCTATATTCAATATATTCCATTAAAATGGCAGAAGACACATTATTTTCAAGTGCATATGGAATATTTTCCAGAACAGATAACATATTACACCACAAAACAAGGCTCAACAAATTCAAAAAGATCATAGTCATATCATGCACTTTTTGCTTCTTTTCTTTAGGGGAGGGGCAGAGGGAGAGAGAGAGAGAGTCTTAAACAGTCTCCATACCAGCTTGAAGCCTAATGCAGGACTCCACCTCAGGACCATGAGATCATGACCTGAGCCCAGATCAAGGCTCAGAGGCTCCAACGACTGAGCCACCCAGGCACCCCACCATACACCTTTTCTGACAAAATGCTATGAAACTAGAAATCAACCACAAGAAAAAAATCTAGAAAGACCACAAATACATGGAATTTCAATAACATGCTACTATACAATGAATGGGACAATTTAAAAATCAAAAAAAGAAATAGAGAAGTACACGGAAACAAATGAAAATGAAAACACAAGGTCCAAAGCCTTTTGGCTGCAGAAAAGCTGCTCTAATGGGAAAAGTTATAGCAATACAGCCTTCATGAAGAAGCATGAAAAATGTCAAATAAACAAGCTAACTATATACTTAAAGGGGCTAGAAAAAGAACAATAAACAAAATTCAAAATCAGCAGAGGGAAAGAAATCATAAAGATTAGAGCAGAAATAAATTTCATAATATTCTTACAATATGCCAACAAATTAAACAACCTATAGGAAATGGATAAAATATCCACTTATGATAATGACTCTCAACAAAAAGGGAACATACCTCAATATAAAAAGGTCATATATGAGAATCCCACAGCAAATATCATGCTCAATGAGGAAAAACTGAGAACTTTCCCCCAAGGTCAGGGCAAGAAAGGGATGTCCACTCTCACTATTTTTATTCAACATAGTACTGGAAGCCCCAGCCACAGTCATGAGACAACAAAAAGAAACAAAAGTCATAAAAACTGACTTTTTTTAAAAAGGTAAAATTTTCACTATTTGTGTATATCATGAAATTATATATGGAAAACCCTAAGCACTCCACCAAGAAAACTACTAGAACTGACAAATGAATTCAATGACATCTCAGGATAAAAAAATCAATGTGCAGAAATCTGTTGCATTTCTATACATCACAATGAAGCACCAGAAAGAGAAATTAAGAATACAATTTTGAGCCACCTGGATGGCTTCGTTAGTTGAGCAGCCAACACTTGATTTTGGTTTTGGTCATGATTTGGCTCAGCACTGAGTGTGGGGCCTACTTACTATTCTCTCTCTCTCCCTCTGCCCCTTTCTCCCATTGTGTGCTCTCTCTCTCATTCGCGCTTGCTGTGAAAGTCTTGTACTCTGAAAACTGTAAACCACCGATGAAAGAAATTAAAGATGACACAAAGATATGAAAAGACATTCCATGTTCATACATTGGAAAAAGAAATATTGTTAAAATTTCCATGCTACCCAAAGCAAACTACACATTTAATGCAATCCTTAGCAAAATACCAACAGTCTTTTCACAGAACTAGAAAAATTATAAAATTTATATGGAACTACAAAAGACCCTGAATAGCCAAATCAATCTTAAAGAAGAAAAACAAAGCCAGAGGCATCACAATTTTGGACTTCAAATTATATTACCAAAATGTGGTAATCAAACCAGTATGGTACTGGCACAAAAATAGACACATAGATCAATAGAACAGAACATAAAACCCAGAAATAAACTCACAATTATATAGTCAGTTAATTTTTGACAAGGCAGGAAAGAATATCCACTGGGAAAAATACACTGTCTTCAACAAATGGTGTTGGGAAAACTGGTCAGCTACATGCAAAAGAATGAAGCTGGACCACTTTCTTGCACCATACACAAAAATAAACTCAAAATATATTAAACACTTAAATGTGATACTTGAAACCATAAACATACTAGAAGAGAACAGAGGCTGTAATGTCTCTGACTTTGGTCATAGCAACATTTTCTAGATATGTCTCCTGAGGTAAGGAAAACAAAAACAAAAATACACTATTGGGACTACATCAAAAGAAGTTTTCTTCCTGCACAGTGAAGCAAATAATTAACAAACTAAAAGGCAACCAATGGATTAGGAAAGGATATTTTCAAAGGGTTAATATCCAAAATATAGAAATAATTTATGCAACCCAGCACCCAAAAAACAAATGATCCAATTAAAATATAGGCAGAAGACATGAATAGATGTATTTCCAAAGAAGATATACAGGTAGCCAACAGGCACATGAAAAGATGCTCAACATCACTCATTATCAGGGGAATGAAATTCAAAACTATAGTGAGATATCACCTCACACCTATCAGAAAGGCCAAAAACAAATACAAAAGAAACAGCAAATGTTGGCAAGTATATGGAGCAAAAGTAACCTTCTTGCACTGCTGTTGGGAATGCAAACTGATGTAGCCAATGTATGGAGGTTTCTCAAAAAATTAAAAATAGAACTACCCTTTGAGCCATTAATCACACTACTTGGAACTTATCTGTAAAATACAAAAACATCAATTTAAAGGGATACAGACTCCCCTATGTTTAATTCAGCAATATTTACAATAGCTAACTTATGGAAACAGCCCAAGTGCCCATTGATAGAATGGATAAAGTCATATGATGGAATTATACTCAACCATAAAAAAGAATGAAATATTGGCATTTGCAGTGATGTGAATGGAGCTACAGAGTATAATGCTAAACAAAAAAAAAAGTCAGTTGGTGAAAGACAAATATCATGTGATTTCACTCTTATATGTGGATTGTAGAAACAAAACAAAAGAGCAAAGATGAAAGAGAAAGAGAGATTAAGAGAGAGAGAAACCAAGAAAGAGACTATTAGTTGTACAGAAAAAAATGATGGTTATCAGAGGGAAGGCAGATGGGGGGATGGGTCAAATCAATGATGGGGATTAAGAGTGCACTTGTCGTGATGAGCACTGGGTGATGTATGGAATTGTTCAATCACTATATTGTACACCTGAAAATAATATAACACTGTATGTTAATTATACTGGAATTAAAAAAAAAAACCCTGAAATCTCTTTCTTCACTGATGAGTTAGTCCTAAACAAACAAACAAAAAAAAAAAATTAAAGGAAACAGATAATCATTGAAATCACTCCAATATAAGAATAAATTCTACATAAATGCTTTAAATAAGGCTGTAACTTTCTTATCATATAATTATGATAATTGTAAAGGATGCAAATGTGGAAAGAGAAAAGTGAAATATCATAATTTTTCATGTTACATAAAGAACAAATAAATATAATTCCATGATGAATGTCATGCATTTGACAAATATATATTCAAACATTTTTTTGACAATCAAAGGAAAGTAATTCATAAAGTGGTATAAGGAAATACTGATAAAATAAATGATGCACAAGAAAGGCACACAAAAATTAAAAAAAATGTAAATTGGTTGAGTTCTACTAGAGTACACAAAAATGATCAGGAAGAACAGAAAACTGATCCCAAGTATACGAGTCATGACACACATCTAATAGCAATAACTATGCAAGGTTAGAGTGAAAAACAATGGTCAAAGATATGAGGCAAATTGAAAGAGAATGTCATTGAATTATCAAAAAAAGTTAGTGCAAATAGCAATAAGTGGAACAACTCATTTTTGTTGATGAAGGGTATCCATGAGCAATGAAAGAAAATAATTGTAGATTAAAGACACAACGTTAAAAATCTTTAGGATGAAAAGGAAAAAATGGATGATAATGTAATAGCAACAAGTAAGTGTAACAAATATTTCTAGATATTTACAAAAGAAGTAGAGAAAAATAAATGTCTATAATAAATATTTAAACCATATCATTTATGTTTTTTCCTGAATTTATCAACTTTGATAATCTAGAAACATTTAAAATTTTCCAAGTTTTATGAAGTATTTAAAATTGTTGATATATTGTAACACCAACAAACTGCAAATGGGAAAATACTGAACACATTTTCTGATCACACTGCAGAAAATATGGTATATGATGATAACATTGTAATTAAAAAATAAAACAAAAAACAAAGTAAAATCCCTTCATTCAGAAATTAAAAAATAATTTTGGGCAAAGATAAAATAAAACTGGCAATCTGGAGTATCATTTCATACAGAAAACCAATGATATTGTCAAAGCTGATTCAGAAAGGAAGTAATAGGGGCGCCTGGGTGGCGCAGTCGGTTAAGCGTCCGACTTCAGCCAGGTCACGTTCTCGCGGTCCGTGAGTTCGAGCCCCGCGTCAGGCTCTGGGCTGATGGCTCAGAGCCTGGAGCCTGTTTCCGATTCTGTGTCTCCCTCTCTCTCTGCCCCTCCCCCGTTCATGCTCTGTCTCTCTCTGTCCCAAAAATAAATAAAACGTTGAAAAAAAAATTAAAAAAAAAAAAAAAAGAAAGGAAGTAATAGACTAAAATGCAAAATAAGAAATAGATAATTTAATAATTTTAACATTTAAATCAAGAAGTGAAAGGAAAGATAAAAACAAATAGACACAAACAGAAAAAAATAATGAAAATTAAAATAAAAATATTTGGAAAGTAAAAGAAAAATAGAAATGTTATTAAATCCATTATCTTTTAGAAAAAAAGTAAAAAAAAATAAAAACTGTAATCTATTTTTTTAAAAGAAAAAAATAGAGACACATGAAATTACATGTAGAAACACCATTATTATTATTTAATATGTCAAAATCTGTAAATTTATAAGGCAGTAAAGATAATCATATAATCTTTATATACCCCCAAAATAAAAAATAAAATTCAAGATTTATCATGAATTAAAAAAAAGAAAATGTATAGTGAAGTTTGAATTGAATGATACTTTCTTACCATGTTAAATAATATCTATTCTTATATGTATTATATATATCTGATGTTAATATAAAGAATCATATATTTTCTCTTCTATTTGATTGTAATCAAGTTGTCAAGTAACCACTTAAGACAATTGACAAAAATGTTTGAAATTATTGCTATTTAACATTGTTCTGAAAATTTGAGCCAATTCAATAAATATGACATATAACAATTGAAAATGAATATGCATTTCCATTATTTCATATATTATATTCGTCTAAAATATCAGAAGAATTTTTTTTAATATTTAGAGCTAAATAAAAAAATTGGTAAGTTCTGGGTGTCAAAATTGCTAGTCAAAAAGTTTCTTATAGGCTTCAGATATTTTTATTAAAAAATATGCTAGGTAAGGGGTACCTGGGTGGCTCAGTTGGTTGAGCCTCTAACTTCAGCTTGGGTCATGATCTTGTGGTTGGTGAGTTCAAGTCCCGCACTGGGCTCTGTGCTGACAGCTCAGAGCTTGGATCCCTCTTTGGCTTCTGTGTCCCCCTCTCTCTCTGCTCCTCCCCATCTCACTCTTTCTTGCTATCTCTCTCCCAAAAATAAATAAAGAATATATATTTTTAATATACTAGGTAAGCACAACTAAGAAGGGATGTATAGAGTCAGTGGATGATGGGGTGGGATTGACTGCTAATGGGTACAAGACTTTCTTCAGATGAATGAAAATGTTCTAAAAACAACAACAAAACGATTGTGTTGTTGGTTTCAAACCCTTGTAGAAGTGAAATTAAAAGTAGAATTAAAGCAGAAGAATAAAGCACGAGGTAGACATTCTTAGAATATAAAGCACTTTTATAAAAAAGTAGCACAGCATAATCCATAATCTTTTACAATCTAATAAGAAAAAGAATATATTTGTCCTTGTTTGAGAATACAAACAGACATAAATGACAGTAAATATGAAAAGATGCTTAATTTTATATATAAACAAGAAATTGCAAATCATTATCACACTAATATTTGCAAAATTGCAATATCATATATGAACAGGAAATTGCAAACTATTATCACACTAATATTTAATTTTATACCAATTGTAAAAATGTAAGTCTTGTATTGCAGAGACAATACAAGTATTGAGTATATAGATCAAAGAAAACTTTTAATGCCTGCTATTGTGATTGAAAATTGATTTGAAAATAATTTGTCAATATTTAGTAAATGTGAAGATACACATACCCTTTGATATGACACACTGCATGTGTGTGCTTATATAAATGCACCAAAGTCACCTTTAATAGTTATGAATCTAACATAAGGGCTAATAAACAAGTTACACAGAATATGAAGTTTAATAGCTAGCTGTCTAGGACCCATCCCAATACACATTACTATGTTAAGTGTAGAAGTCCTTTGTATAAAGAAATAAAGAGAGTAAAACGACTCTCTTCCACTTACCTCTCTCCCTTTAATGTTATTATTTGATTAGCATAATGCCCTTAAATCTTCAGCTGATAAACTGTGGCTAATATTTAACAAAAGTATTTTTTGTGACTCTATGAATTCCTCCTATTGATAGAAACACAAATGAAGTGTGGAATGACTGTCATGTTTGCTATCTTGGTACTTTGTAGGTTAAATTCAGCTGAGCTAATCTGGCTGAATAGTTTATATATCTTTTCTCCCTCACTGCCTTATGACCTCACATAAGTGATTGTCTTTAGTAACAGGTATAAGACATCTCAAGTTCACTTAAATGATCCATAAGTCTAGTTTAAGACTAGTTGGCATTTCTGGTATAAGTACAATACCTCTGGTAAACTTAGGTGGTAAAAGGTTTCAGGGGCACAAGAACAACAATAAACTCTATCATTTATTGCCTAAAATATATTTTGTGTTATCACTGATGATTTTTTTCCAGGGAATCTTGTCTTCGATCTCCTCAGTTTAAAATTGCAGCATTACTTTTGTGCTTATTTTCCTATTCCCATTGGAGTTTAAAGAACTACTATCCCTAGTACAAAATATTTTTTAAATACATTTCTTATTGGGATTTTACCATAGATGCAAATGCACTTGGTAGAATATATAAATTTGTTTTGCTAGTAAATTTATTACATATTTAAATGACTACATAGTGGGTATCATGTGGATAAGTGTTCTTATCACTGATAAGAGTACTTGCTACTTTCAGATCGCTAGACCTGACCTGAGAGTAATGACATTTAATTCCCATTGTGATTTTCCTAAAATCAAAATCAGCTCAATAATTCTTCTGACAGTAATGATGTAAATGAACAAGGAAGATGGAGGCATAGGAGGACGCTGGGCTCACCTCCTCCAGCTGTTCACTTAGACTCCACCCACATCTGTCTAAATAAGCCAGAAAATCACTGGAAGACTAGTAGAATGGACTCTCTGAAGCTTCGCTCTCTGAAGCAGAGAGGTGGTGCATGCTACACGGATTGGCAGGAGGGAGCCAGGCAGTGGAGGGGCAGCCCACCAGGCAAGGCCAGAGACCCTAAAGTCTGTCTTGCAAAAGCAGAGGGGCCAGACTCTGTGAGTTCTGACAGACAGCGGGACTTAACATTTGGAATGTTAAAAGTCAACAGCTCTGTTCTCAGAGAGCAGGAGGGCAAAAGGACTCCAGGAGGGAGAATGTTGAGCCCCAGAAGGACAGAGCTTGACAGGGGAACAAAGGCCCTGGCAAATGCCATTTCCTTCTCCCACCCCCCAGCTGAAATTCCAAAGAGAACCAGTTCCCATCACCTAACATGCTTGCAGTGCACACACTGTGCTTCTGGGGATACTTCACTCTGAAGGGCCTGCCTCCCTCCCAGTGCTGCAGGGCCCTTCCTCCAGAGGACCACCAACTGCAAAGCTAGCTAAGCCTGCCCCTCCCACCTCTGTGCACCTTGCAGATCCACCCCATCCAATATACCCTTGGCCAGATCCCATCAAGACAGCACCACAAGCCTGGCAGTGTGCAAGCACCCCAAACAGGGGCCACACCACTCCACAGTGAGTCTTGCCCCTGGGACAGTGGAAGAAAAGGTACACACCAGTTTGACTGTGGCCCCAGCAGTGGGTTGGGGGCAAACATTGGGTCTGAATATGGCCCTGCCCACCAACACAAGTTTCTCCTGACAGAGCAGGGGAAGTGCCCTGAGTTTGGGCTACTCAGGGAATACCCAAAATGATGAAATGGAAGATTTCTCCTCAAAAGAAACTCCAGGAAGTACCAACACCTAACAAATTGATCAAAACAGATTTAAGCAATATAGCAGAACAAGAATTTAGAATAATAGTCATACAATCAATCGCTTGGCTTGAAAAAAGCATAGAGGACAGCAGAGAATCAATTGCTACAGAGATCAAGGGACTAAAAAAATAGTCATGCGGAACTAAAAAATGCTATAAATGAGGTGCAAAATAAAATAGGGGCAGCCATAGCATGGACTGAAGAGGCAGAGGAGAGAATAGGTGAATTAGAAGACAAAATGATGGAAAAAGAGGAAGCTAAGAAAAAGAGAGATAAAAAAATCCAGGAGTATGAAGGGAGAATTAGAGAACAAAGTGATGCAATCAAATGAAACAATATCCATATGATAAGAATTCCAGAAGAAGAAGAAGAGAAAGAAGGTGTACTTGACAAATCATAGCTGAGAACTTCCCTGATATGGGGAAGGAAACAGGCATTGAAATCCAAGAGGCACAGAGAACTCCCTTCAGATGTAACTTGAATCGATCTTCTGCACGACATATCATAGTAAAACCTGCAAAATACAAGGATAAAGAGAAAATTCTGAAACCAGCTAGGGATAAACAGGCCCTAACATACAAAGGTAGACACATAAAGGTACTAGCAGACCTATCTACTGAAACGTGGCAGGCCAGAAAGGAATGGCAGGAAATCTTCAATATGGTGAACAGAAAAAATATGCAGCCAAGAATCCTTTACCCAGCAAGTCTGTCATTCAGAATAAGAGAGATAAAGGTCTTCCCAAACAAACAAAAACTGAAGGAATTCAACACCACTAAACCAGTCCTACAAGAGATCCTAAGGGGGACTCTGTGAGTGAAATATTGCAAGGACCACAAAGTACCAGAGACACCACTACAAGCATGAAACCTACAGACATCACGATGACTCTAAACCTATATCTTTCTATAATAACACTGAATGTAAATGGACTAAATGCTCCAACCAAAAGACATAGGGTATCAGAATGGAAAAACAAAAACAAAAACAAACACAAGATCCATCTATCTGCTGTCTACAAGAGACTCATTTTAGACCTGAGGACAACTTCATATTGAAAGTGAGGGAATGGAGAAGTATCTATCATGCTACTGGAAGTCAAAAGAAAGCTGGAGTAGCCATACTTATATCAGACGTTAAATGAAAGGCTGCAACAAGAGATGAAGAAGGGCATAATATAATAATTACAGGGTTTATCCACCAGGAAGAGCTAACAATTATAAATGTCTAAGTGCCAAATATGAGAGCCCCTAAATATATAAAATAATTAATCACAAACATAAACAACATTATTGATAAGAATGTAGTAATTGCAGGGGATTTTAATACCCCACTCATAACAATGAATAGAACATCTAGACAGAGAATCAATAAAGGAACAAGGGCCCTGAATGATACATTGGATCAGATGGACTTGAGATATATATATAGAACTCAGGATACCAAAGGAATGGAATATACTTTCTTCTTGAGTGCACATGGAACATACCCCAAGATAGATCACATACTGTGTCACAACACAGCCCTTCAGAAGTATAAAAGAATTGAGATCATACCATGCACACTTTCAGTACACAATGCTACGAAACTTGAAATCAACCACAAGAAAAGTCTGGAAAATCTCCAAAAGCATGGAGGTTAAAGAACACCCCACTAAAGAATGAATGGGTCAACCAGGCAATTAAAGAAGAAATTAAAAATATATATATATATGGAAATAAATGAAAATGAAAAGACAACAATCCAAACACTTGGGATGCAGCTAAGTTATTCCTGAGAGGAAATTCATTGCAATCCAGGCCTATCTCAAGAAACAAAAAATATACCACATACAAAATCTAGCAGCACATGTAAAAGAACTAGAAGCAGAACAGCAAAGGCACCCCAAACCCAGCAGAAGAAAAGAAAAAATAATGTTCAGAGCAGAAATAAACAATATAGAATCTAAAAACACTGTAGAGCAGATCAATGAAACTAAGAGTTGTTTTTTTGAAAAAATAAACAAAATTGATACACCTCTAGCCAGGCTTCTCCAAAAGAAAGGGAGAGGACCCAAATAGATAAAATCATGAATGAAAATATTACAACCAGTCCCCCAGAAATACAATCAATTATCAGGGAATACTAAGAAAAATTATATGCCAATAAACTGGACAACCTGGAAGGAATGGACAAATTTCTAACCACCCACAAACTTCCAAACTCAAATGGGAAGAAATAGAAAATTTTCAACAGACCCATAACCAGTGAAGAAATTGAATCAATTATCAAAAATCTACCAACAAATAAGAGTCCAGGACCAGATGGCTTCCCTGGGGAATTCTACCAGACATTTAAAGCAGAGATAATACCTATCTTTCTCAAGCTGGTCCAAAAAATAGAAAGGGAAGGTACACTTCCAGAATCATTCTATAAAGCCAGTATTACTTTGATTTCCAAACCACACAGAGACCCAGCAAAAAAGAGAACTACAGGCCAATATCCCTGATGAATATGGATGCAAAAATTTTCAACAAGACACTAGCAAATCGAATTCAATAGCATATGAAAAGAATTATTCACCATGATCAAGTTGGATTCATTCCTGAGCTGCAGGGCTGGTTCAATATTTGTAAATCAATCAATGTGATACATCACATCAATAAAAGAAAAGATAAGAAACATATGATCCTGTCAATTCATGCGGAAAAAGCATTTGACAAAATTCAGCATCCTTTCTTAATAAAAACCCTCGGGAAATTCGGGATAGAAGGAACATACTAAAACATCATAAAGCCATTTTTGAAAAGCCCACAGCTAATATCATCCTCAATGGGGAAAAACTGAGAGCTTTCCCCCTGAGATCAGGAACATGACAGGGATGTCCACTCTCACTGCTGTTGTTTAACATAGTGTGGGAAGTGCTAGCATCAGCAATTAGACAACAAAAGACATCAAAATTGGCAAAGGTGAAGTCAAGCTTTCATTTATTGCAGATGATATGATATTATACATGAAAACCTGATAGACTCCACCAAAAGTCTGCTAGAACTGATACATGAATTCAGCAAAGTCACAGGATACAAAATCAATGTACAGAAATCAGCTACATTCTTTTATGCTAATAATGAAGCAACAGGAAAACAAATAAAGAAATCAATCCTATTCACAATTTCACCAGGAATCATAAAATACCTAGGAATAATCCTAACCAAAGATGTAAAAGATCTGTGTGCTGAAAACTATAGAAATCTTATGAAAGAAATTGAAGAAGATACAAAGAATTGGAAAAAACATTCTGTGCTCATGGATTGGAAGAATAAATATTGTTAACATGTCAATAGTACCCAAAGCAATCTACACATTCAGTCCAATCACAATCAAAATTGCACCAGCATTCTTCTAGAAGCTAGAACAACCAAGTCTAAAATGTGTATGGAACTACAAAAGACCCCAAATAACCAAAGTAATATTGAAGAAGAAAAGAGGGAGGCATCACAATCCTAGACTTTAGCCTCTACTACAAAGATGATTATTCACAAAATAAACTCAAAATGGATGAAGGATCTGAATGTGAGACAGGAAATCATCAAAACCCTAGAGGAGAAAAGCAGGAAAAAACCTCTGTGATCTCAGCTGCAGCAATTTCTTACTTGACAAATCTCCAAAAGCAACGGAATTAAAAGCAAAAACGAACTGTTGGGACCTCATGAAGATAAAAACACTTCTGCACTGCAAAGGAAACAAACAACAAAACTAAAAGGCGACCAATGGAATGGGAAAAGATATTTGCAAATGACATATCAAAGGGCTAGTATCCAAAATCTATAAAGAACTCATCCAACTCCACACCTGAAAAACAAACAATCCAGTGAAGAAATGGGCAGAGGACATGAATAGACACTTCTCTAAAGAGGACATCCAGATGGCCAACAGGCACATGAAAAGATGCTCAACATCACTCCTTATCAGGGAAATAAAAATCAAAACCACACTGAGATGCTACCTCGTGGCAGTCAGAGTGGCTAAAATGAAGAACTCTGGAGACTATAGATGCTAGAGAGGATGTGGAGAAACGGGAACGCTCTTGCACTGTTGGTGGGAGTGCAAACTGGTGCAGCCACTCTGGAAAACAATGTGGAGGTTCCTCAAAAAATTAAAAATATATGTACCCTATGACCCAGCAATAGCACTGCTAGGAATTTCCCCAAGGGATACAGGAATGCTGGTGCATAGGGGCACTTGTACCCCAATGTTTATAGCAGCAATAAATAGCCAACAATAGCCAATTTATGGAAATAGCCTAAATGTCCATCAACTGATGAATGGATAAGAAGTTGTGGTTTCTATATACAATAGAATACTACGTGGCATTGCAAAAGAATGAAATATGGCCTTTTGTAGCAATGTGGATGGAACTAGAGAGTATTATGCTAATTGAAATAAGTCATACAGAGAAAGACAGATAACATATGTTTTCACTTTTATGTGGATCCTGAGAAATTTAACAGAAGATCATGGGGAATGGTAAGGGGAAAAAAGTTAGAGAGGGAGGGAGGCAAACCATAAGAGACTGTAAAAACTGAGAATAAACTGAGGGTTTATGGGGGTTGGGAGGGAGGGTAAAGTGGGTGATGGGCATTGAGGTGGGCTCTTGTTGGGATGAGCATTGGGTGTTGTATGGAAACCAATTTGATAATAAATTTCATATACAAAAATAATGATGTAAATGTGACTCGGCTCCCACCATAAGCAACTAGGAATGGTGAACAGAATATATGAAGCAGTTATATTTAAACATTGAACAACAGGCACTATAGTACTTTGATCCATTCCCTTACAGAAGGGAAATAGGGGTCCTATAATTGAGCTTTTTGTCTTGAGATTTTATGGAACACAGTGTAGTGAGGCAGAACTCAACGGGATATGACAGTTTCAATGGGTTGAGAAGTCAGAGATCAGCTTTCTGAGAGATTGCAGCAATTTATACTTGCAAAATATAGAATAGGAAAGAAGAATTCTGTGCAAACAGAGAGTTCCAGGCTTATATGTCCTCTTGCATCTGTTGATGAGCACTAAACTGTACATGATAGGGTGAGTATCTACAATGGTAAGCAGAAAATAAGCAAGGACCTATAAGCTGTATGATTTTCAGATATTACATAGAGATATCCAAGATCTAACTAGCTAGAATGGAAAGTCATTATTACACACCTGAGACATTCAGTAGGTATTACAGAAGATAACACTTTAGTAGTATGAACAAACTAACTTTAATGACTAAATTAGACCCTCTCTAAACAAAGCTGTTTCACTACTCTTGAAAAAATCAAACTGATCGGCAACTAACTAAACTACTATAAGAGTCCAACACTCGGGGCGCCTGGGTGGCGCAGTCGGTTAAGCGTCTGACTTCAGCCAGGTCACGATCTCGCGGTCCGTGAGTTCGAGCCCCGCGTCGGGCTCTGGGCTGATGGCTCAGAGCCTGGAGCCTGTTTCCGATTCTGTGTCTCCCTCTCTCTCTGCCCCTCCCCCGTTCATGCTCTGTCTCTCTCTGTCCCAAAAAAATAAATAAACGTTAAAAAAAAAAATTAAAAAAAAAAAGAGTCCAACACTCTTTAAAAGAAAATAACAAAATCCAGCAAAGAACAACATAAAATTGAAAATGTGCAGATTTCCAATAAGAAACATTAGCATACTAAGAGTCAAAGGAATGGTACCTATAACTAGAAAAAAGCAATTCATTAAAAATAGTCTCAAACATCAAAGATGATTAAATAAGCAGATACAGAAATTTTTAAAAGCTTACTATTAATTAGTAAAGTAGTGAACACAATGATGGCAATAATGGAATATATAAAAACGAGACCAAGTGGAACTCTTAAAACTTAAATAACATTTCTTAAATGATTATGCCCCTCTACATGACTAAAGGCAGATTAGACACTGCAGAAGGAAAGATAAGAGAACTTGAAGACATAACAACATAAATTATCCAAACGAAAGCTTAGTGGAAAAAATAAACTGAAAAAAAGTGATCAAAGTATTAAGCATATGTGTAAATGGACTTCTAGAGGGAGAGGAGATAATATATTTAAAAATACTAGCCAAAAATTATCCAAATTATATGGATGAAAGCTCTAAATATACAAATCCAAGAAACTTGGTGAATCCCAAGGCAGAATAAAAAAAATGAAAACCACACCTAGAAATATCATAATAAAATTGCTGATAAGCACTAAAAGAAGAAAAAAATCTTAAAAGTAACCAAAGAATGTATATGAGGATATGATGTACAATGAGACAGAAACAAATTTTATTAATTTCTCTTCAAAAATATGTAAGCCAAATAACCGTTAAAAAAACATTGTAAACTTTGAAATTTATAATAACAAAGAAATGTTATGAAAATGTAGGCAAAATACAGATTTTCTGACAATCAAATTTAAGACAATATTTCACTACCAGACATTCACTAGAAGAATGCTAAAGTAAGCTCTTTAAGTAAAATGAAAATGATATCAGATAGAAATTCTGTTCTTCTGTTCTGTTCTTCATTATTTAATGCTAGGAACAAAAAACATGTAAGTTCTTCACAAAGAAATAAATAATGTTAGGAACAAAAAACATGTAAGAAAATAATTATTTTCTTTTTAAAAACATTTCTTAAAAGATATTTATAACAATAACAATGTCTTGTGGTATTTATAACATATGTTAAACTAAAATATAGGAAAATAGTACACAGGGTTGGTGGAGTTTTACTGGGATTAAGGCTCTTACATTAAATATTAATTGTCATTATTACATTTGATGATGGACTGGCTACATAAAGATGAATGCTCTAAACCTTTAATAAAATAGAAAGGCATAGTTAATAAGTCTACAGTAAAGATAGAATTGAATGCTAAAAAATAATCAATTGATTTTTAAGAAGGCAGGAAAAGTGGGAAATGTCAAAGAACATACGAAACAGAAAGCAAATAAAATGGTGCTAGACTTAAGCAGAAAAGTGTTACACATGAAGAAATTCAAGCCCAAAGCGCATGTTTTGAAAACATTAATGAAAGCAATAAACCTTAAACTAGGTTTACCAAAACAAACAAACAGAAAGACACAGAAAATTAACAATATCAAGAAAGAAAGAGGGAGCATAAGTATGTACCTACAGACTATAAAATTATAATAACAAAATATTATAAACATTTTTTGCTAACAAATATGGAAACCTAACATGAAATGGGCAAATTTCTTACCTTATATAAATTTGCAAAACTGTCACCCAAAGAAGTAGAAATCTAAATAGCCTTATGCCTGTTAAATTATATTAAACATTTAACAAATATATTAGGAAGTCAAATTAATTGACATATTAAAAATATTAGCCATATTGCCAAGTGATATTTACCTTGGGAATGGAAAGATTGGTTAACATTTGAAAATCAATGCCATTTACCACATTAAAAGGATAGAGGAGAAAATTCATATGAAAATCTCCATAGATACAACAGCAATGACAAAAGAATCTGACAAATTCCACTCCTTCTTGATGCAACTTTCCACAAACCAGAAATGGAAGGCAATTTTCTTAATCTGATAAAGGATACCTACAGAAAACTTTTTTCTTTAACTTGAAAAAACAAACAAACAAACAACTGGGGCACCTGGGTGGCTCAGTCTATTAAGTGTCTGACTTCAGCTCAGGTCATGATCTCATAGTTCATGGGTTGGAGCCCCCTGTGGGGCTCCATGTTGACAGCTCAGAACATGGAGCCTGCTTAAGTTTCTCTCTCTCTCTCTCTCTCTCTCTCTCTCTCTCTCTCTCTCTCTTCCCCTCCTCCACTAGTGCACTCTCTTTCTCTCTTTCTTTCAAAAACAAACATTTAAAAAAATTAAAAGAAACAAAAACCTTAGAGAAAAGTTTGAAGTAGTTCACAACAAACTTTTCCCTGAACCATTTATGCATAAAAAGGCAAGCTGATGACTACCATCCTCAAATATCTGAGGGCTTTTCATACATACAAGGAGAATTTCCTATGTTATTACAATGCAATAATCAAAATGAGGAAATAAATATTAAATTACTACCATGCAATCTTTAGACCCCATTCAAGATCTACCAATTGATCCATTAATATCTTTTTATAGGAAAATGATAAAGCTCACAATTATACATGCTATAAGCTTCCTTGACTCTAGCTTTCTTCAGTTTGAGGACAGTTTCTCAGTCTTCTCTGGAATTTGGTCACTTTGGCACTTCTGAAGAATACAGGGCCATTGTAACTGAAGTTGTAATTGGAGTGTATCAATTTAGAATTGTCTGATGTTTCCTCTTGATTATATTCAGTTTACACATCTTTATTGAAAATGTTACAGAACTGATACAACATTATTCTTAATGTATTGTATTGTGGAGAAAATTATTTTGATTCATTCCATTCTTTAATTTATTCATATTAATCACTTGATTAAGGTACTATCTGCAAGCTGTACTGTTAAGTTTTCTCTTAAAATTAGTATTTTGTTGGGGACATACTTAAAAACTATGTAAATATACCATTGTGATCAAACACTTAATGTGCATGAACTCAAATTTTCCTATTTTCTCCTGTGGGTTGTAGTTCATTATTGCCATTATTTATTGTTATGCTGAAATTTTCCCATAATTGGGCAGCATAAACACGTTGAAGCTAAACTCTGTGTCTCTGACAACTCTCTGTCATTCCCTGAACACTTCCTTATTTTCTAGGAGTAGATATTTCCAGTATCTCCTCATATTTTCCCTGCCCATCTCAAGAACTACCCATTTTCCAAAGAACCATGGATTTTTTTTCAGTGTAAAATTATATGTAGAAGCTAAAATCTATGTGCAGGGGATGATGATTGTTATTGAACTGTCACTGTTCCCAGGCCTTATTGATGGATAGAACTAAAGAATATATGTATGGATACAGTAAATATATACACATATATATTTGTATTTGTCTATATATTTTGAAAATTCTTAGTTCACACTAATGCTTTCAGTTGCAGTCTCACAACACAGGGATTTTTTCCCTCTTCTTGGTATTTGTAACTCTCATTTCAAACAAAGAGAAACCTAGCTTCCATTACCCTAAATATAGTTACTCATTTGATCAATGTCCCACTATGTAACCAATCTCCCATTGCTGCCCCTACCCAAATTTCCGGCATACATTCTTCTTTCCCTGTTCATTTTCTGAATCCCATTTTGGGCCATCCCAGTGCATAGCAGTCCTCGTCATTTTTCCCAAGTTCTGAGTTTCCACGACAGGTCTCCACAGCGCATAGATGCCCATCATTTTCTGACCTTGCACATGCCCATCTTGGGAATGCTGTCCTAACACTTCTTGGGCTCTAACTCTTTATTCTAGGTTAGCTCACTTTTTATGGATGCATTCCTCATTCTGCTTGGGCTAAGAGCCTCACAACCCTGGACATTATCTTCACCCTCTGAGACCCCAACTACCACAGTAGATCAACCTCCATTGAGATGTGGCTTTACCTTGCTTTGGCTCTGATTTCAAACATGGGCTGCTTTGTCCACATCTTTGCCTTCTTATCTTCCATGGGCCATGACACCCAGTAGGGTATCCCACCCCAGTGATACTGTCCTTACTTTGCTTTGGCTGTGACTTCCAAACTAAGCCTTTAACCTAAAAACACACCTTTCTCACGCATTCCAGCCTTGAAACTTCATAACCTCCTCCTGGTCTCTGACACACTAGGCCAGAGCCTTAAAAGCATTGTACTCTATGACAGATGCATACTTTGTCCTGCCCTACTCTTCAGACTTAAGTTTTCACAAAGGTGAAAAAAAAAAGAAAGAAAAAAGAAAAGAAAAGAAGAAAAGGTAGAGAGAACAGAAAAAATATAAGAGGAACATGCTAATGTCATACTTAATGGTAAACAAACATTTTCCCTTAATACTGGAATAAAGCAAAGACATCCACTCACCATTTCCATTTTACATTGTAAAATAGGAGAGGAAGAATATATATGTCTGTATTCAAAGATGACATAATTTTTATATAATCTTAAAGACTCTACAAAAAATAAATTCTATTAAAATAATGAGTGCATTGAGCAAGGTTTTAGGGTGAAATTTCAATATATAAAAATCAATTATATTTCTATATGTTATCAATAAACAATGGGAAACTAAAATACTACGAATAGCATTTATAATAGCATAAAATATGAAATACTTAGAGATAAATCTAGTGAATCAAATGAAGACCTTTGCACTGAAAACTACAAAATATTTTTGTGAAAAAATAAAGATTGTCTAAATAAATCAAGAGATATGGAATTTTCATAGATTGGAAGATTCAATATTGTCCAGATGTTATTTTCCCCTAAATTCACCCATAGATTTTACATTAAAAAAATTAAAATCCCATGAGGCTTCTCTTTGGAAATTAGTAAGGTCATTCAAAAATGTCTATAAAAATGCAAAGATCTTAGGTAGCCAAAAACAGTTTGAGGAAGAAAAGCAAAATTGTATGAATTACAATACCTGATTTCTATATTTAATTTATAGCTACTTTAATCAAAGCAGGATGGAAGTGGTGAAAGAATACACATATAGGTCAATGAAATAGCTAAATAAAATAGAGTCCAAAAATATGTCCACACATATAAGATCAGTTGATTTGCAACATAAATACAAAGGGAACTCTGGGGAAAGAAAAATATTTTCAACAAATCATGATGAAACAACTAGACAGCTATATGGAGTGAAAGAACCTTTACCCTTATCCACATCATCCATAAAAAATAGTTATAAGTATATCATAGATCTAAATATTACTGATAACTTCTTAAAGAAAGCACAGAGAAAATCATAACTTTAAAAAATATATATTTATTTTTGAAAGAGAGAGAGGATGTGAGCAGGGTAGGGGCAGAAAGAGGGAGACAGGATCTTCCACCAGCTCTGGGCTGACAACAGAGACCTGGATGCTGGACTTGAACTCACCAACTGCAAGATCACTACCTGAGCCGAAGTTGGATACTTAACCGACTGAGCCACCCAGGTGCCCCCAAAATCATAACTTTTGAGTAGGCAAAGATTCCTTGGGGAGGATACCAAAAATATGAACCAAAAAGGAGAAAGATTATAAACTGAAATTTGTAATTAATTAATTAATTTATTAATTATGTATATAATTTATATAATTATATATAATAATTATATATAATAATTATTATATATAATATATTTAATACACATAATATATTATATATATACTATAATATATATATTATATATTTATATATAACTATATATAATATAATATAATATATAATATATATTATATATAATATATTATGTGTATTAATTTGTGTAATTAATTATGTGTATGTGTATGATATTGTATATAATATATATTATATATAATATTATATATAATATATAATATATATTATATTATATTATATATTATATATTATATTATATTATATTATTGTCAATATTATTGTCAATTGACAATATATATACAATATAATCTATATTATATTATTATAATTATAATATTATATATTAATTATATATATTAATAATTAATTAATTATTAATAATTTGTTTATTGATTTATTAACTAAATTATGTTCTCTTTTCGGTGAAAAATACTATCAAAGATGTGAAACAGCAAGGCCAGGGACTGGGAGAAAATATTCACATTAAATATATCTGACAAAGGGCTTGTATCCAGAATATATAAAGAACTCTTACATATCAATAAAAAAAGACAAGGAATGTAATTTAAAAGTGGGTAAAATCTTACATACTCAAAAAGAAGACATGAGTTGTCACTATGAAATTAAATATACTTGTTTGTGTACTTACATGTCATCAGGCAAATGCAAATTAAAATCACAATTACATACACTATATACCTGCTAGAATAGATGGAAATGGGGAGCCTGGGTGGCTCAGTTGGTTGAGCGTCCAACTTCAGCTCAGATCATAATCTCACAGCCTGTGAGTTCAAGCCCTGCGTTGTGCTCTGTGCTGACAGCTCAGAGCCTGGAGCCTGCTTCAGATTCTGTGTCTCCCTCTTTCTCTGCCCCTCCCCTGCTCATGCTCTCTCTCTGTCTCAAAAATAAATAAAAACATTAAAAAATTAAAAAAAAAGAATAGATGGAAAGGATGTGGAACAACTTCAATTCTCATGCATTGCTGTTGAAATATAAAATCTTCAATTACATTGGAAAATATTTTGTAGTTCCTTATAAAGCTAAACATTAGCTTATATACAATTCAGATATTACACTCCTAGGTATTTACACTAGAGAAATTAAGCCATATACCCATACAAAGACCTGCATATGACTTTTTTATCTGTAATAGCTGAAACTGGAAAGTCTCAATAACAGATGAATGGATAAATAAGTTGTGGAATAGCTATACAATGGAACACACTCAGGAGTCAAGAGAAACAAACTATAGGGGTGCCTATGGGGCTCAGTCATTTGAGCATCCACCTCTTGATTTAGGCTCATGATCTCATATTTTGTACAATTGAGCCCTTCAATTCTCCTTCCCTCTCTCTTTGCCCCCCTCCCGTCCTTTCTCTATAAATAAATAAATAAATAAATAAATAAATAAATAAATAAATAAACTTGAAAAAATAGGGTAATAAACTATGGGTCTGCAACAGCATGTATAAATACCAGAAACAGTGTAGTAAAAGAAATAATCCAGACATAAAATAACATATACTGCATAACTCAACTTATATGGAATGCTAGGGAAAAAAAATCTGTAATGATGGAACTTAGGTCAGTGCTTGTCTACAAGCCCTATGAATGACATGTAGGTTTAAGGACTGAGAGGGAATTTTGGGGGTGATGAGAATGACATTTGAAATACATTTGTCAAAACTCATCTAACTATACATTTAACACTTTATTTCATATGCTCTACCTCCAATTAATTGAGTTATTTTTCACAGAGCTTTAAAATATACTATCAGAAGATTTTATACTATTTAAACAACCAGGTTGATTCTCTATAAGATGCAACTATGTCTGAACAAAAGACAATTTGGTGAAAGGCATATGGCTCAGCCAAAACGCACAAATATGGAGCAGATAAAGTGATCATGTGATGCTCTTCTCTTCCTTCTTCCTACCTTATGGACCCCCTAAATATTATTCCAGTCTATTTATAACCACTTTACTATGAAAAAAATGGCATTCCTCTCCTTTTTCTTCTGACATGAAAATTTATGCATTGTGCAACCCCATCTCCTTTCTCTCTTTCAGTAGCAAGTAAAGTGAAAAGTGAATCAATAATTTCCTGATGGTTTGGCTAATACATTACCACCACCTAGTAAAGATATGTAACTATTCTTGGTTTCAGGAATCCTGGCAAGAAGAGTCAAAGGATGGAGGTGCTTGGGGTTCAGTGGTCATCCAACCCTCCAAAATGGCTATGTGAGAGGGAGCTGATGCAGGAGGGTGGGTCCAGTGGCTGCATGTCCAGCCTCTGTTGTTTATGTAAGTGCAAGCTGGGCAGCAACTATTATGAGTCTTATAACCCATGAACATTGATTGCACCTGCATGCACTCACCACAATTTTTCTCTTTGATTTTGTCTTCATATCATTTTAGGTGATATTTTTAGTAATTTGCCAATTGGTGATGACTTAGCCTGGGTTCCCCAGAAAACATATTGAGGCAAAATGTAAATGCTACAGTTTACAAGAGTGTGTAATACTGATGAAAACAGGAGTGAAGGCATGGAAGAAGAGAGAAAACATAGGAGCTACTGCTGCATCTCAGGATATTTCTTAGGTGCAATAAAGAGAAAATTATTTATCTACCTGTTTCCCACTTCCCATTTGTCAAATTCCACCCCATGAATCGCTAATTCTCCTGCAACTTCAGATTGCACATATGTGAGTACTGAGAAGGTCCTGTAGCATCTTAGACCTCATTGTCAAGTGAGAAACTTGAAAGTAGGAGGTGAGAGACAAGGAATGTGGACACGAGGTGATGGATGTAAGTGTGTTCTCTGGTAAAGCTGATCAGAGCTTTTATGCATCTGTGTGCTAAAGTAGAACTGTGGTGAAAAATAAGGGCAAGAACCTCAGAGACTGCTTAAAGCCAATATCTGAAGTGGTACACAGTTAAATAACAATTGCATCTGTAATGTGGTTTTGCAAGTTTTAGAACATAAAAGTAGTAGAAAGGGGGATAATATTTATTATGTTATTGGCTGTACTCAAACACCTTATTCTCATTGTTTATTTTCTATAGCTGTGATCCCCAGCAGGGCCTTTCTCTAAGAGGTATATGCAAATAGGAGACATAGACTAAAACATAATGTAGCGTGGAAGGTATGATAACATAGACCTCATTTTTCTTATAATTCCATTGCACATTAACAGGACACAGAACACAAAGTAGTTGTGAACAGACTTTTCCATAAAACAATTAGGGGGCTATATTTATCTCTTAACCTATCTTAATATCAACCTTTCAGGTACTGCAGTCACATTTTTTGCTCCAAAAATAAAATTGCTGATTTTTTAAAAGGCAATGATATTTAAAATTAATGCACAGAAACATGCCAAGTTGATAATTAAGGTCTAGATTTAGATATTTACCTACATAAAGTCTTGACAGTAGAAAAGAAAACTTTAAGTTTTACAGAAAAAAAAAATAAGTCAATACAGAAAAGCAGGTATCTATTATTAGCCATTCATTAAGTCCTGGAATGGCTCAAGAAAGCCTATCAAGCACAAAAGTGAACTTGATTTGTAGGTTTTGTTCTTTAACCACAAGTAGAATTGTGTAACCATCTTCTTCAATATTGGAAGTCTGAGGCACAGAGAAACTATTGAAGATTATTCACTAAAGAAAAATATGCAACCCATTGTCATGGGTGAACAGACACCCCTTAGGCACACGGTTTTATATTAAGAACCACGGACAGCTCCAGGCTGCGCCAGAAAAGGCAAGTTATTTTCCCAACCCTGGAACAACAGTCCAGGGTCTCCAGGTCTGATTTGGACTCCAATTTACTTATTACCTTACTGCTAATAAAGTGTACATGATCAGGCCTCTCTTTACCATTCATCATAAATGTATTTATATGAGCAGGGAGGGCCCATTGCTCATATGAAATGTTCAGGGGTGAAGTGAGAGGAATAGTTTAACGTACAGATTTTTAAAAAATGGTTTTATGGTGCATAAATAATTAACCCGGCCGCCATCCAAGGGGCTGGATGATGGGTCAGGAGGGAAAGCCCGTGAGTGGGGGCAGGGGCGGGGATCCCCGCGTCGCTGTTTGAATGCTGGGTGGCTGTGGGGGAGAGCCGATCCCACTCAGATTCGGTCGGAGGAGCAACGCCATGTGCTCCAGGCTCCCGGCTCTCCTGCTGCCCATCTGGCTCTTCTGGACTCTGGGGATTCGAGGCTCTGAGCCCCGCAGGTGAGGTGGGGGCTTTCCCCCGACCCGCAGCCTCCTTCCAGACGCTGTAGCGCGCAGACCTGCGGGCACAGGCACTGTACAGCACCCACTGATTCTTGGCCTGCGTCGCAGCTGGGCGGGGGTCGTTGAGGGGGTCGGACCAGGAAAGGGGCGGGGGGAAGCGGATGGCGTTTCCCTCACCGCTGCTGCCTGTGTCGCCGTCGGTCCTTCGCCTGGTCGCAGCAAGAGCGGCGGAGCTGGCTTCGCGGCCGAGCCCGGCCCTGTTCAGTGCCGCACAGCCGCGGCTACTACTTGCTGTCCCCGGCCGGGCTCCAGGTCCCGCTCCGCAGCCGCGGAGGCCGGAGGGAGCGCCAAGGGCCGGGGCCACCAGCCGCGGCTAGCGCGGGGGAGGCTAGGGTGCTCGGCGCAGCGGGCTCCGCCTCCGGCTCGCCTTGCCTCCTCCCCCTCCCTCCGCTCCCCAGCCTGCTGCTCCTCCTCCCCTCGCGCCCGCTCCTCCCCCTCCTTCCCTCCCCCTCCCCCTCCGCCCTCCTCCGCTTAGGGCCAGCGCGGCGGCGGCGGCGGCGGCGGCAGCAGCAGGAGCAGCCCCGGCTGCGGGTCGCGACGGCGGCGGGGCGCCCCCTCCCCCGTGCCGGGGCGCGGCGGAGGGATGTGGGGCTTTGCGGGAGGAAGGCTTTTCGGCATTTTCTCGGCCCCAGTGCTGGTGGCTGTGGTGTGCTGCGCCCAGAGGTAGGGTCGCGGGTGGGTGGATGGGAAGCGGGCCGGGCAGCGGGCAGGGCGCGCGGGTGTACGCTTCGGGCGCTGGCGGGTGAGCCACCGCCTGACCCTGCTCTCTGTGCCCCTTGCCCCCTCCCCCAGCGTGAACGATCCCGGGAACATGTCCTTTGTGAAGGAGACGGTGGACAAGCTGTTGAAAGGCTACGACATTCGCCTGAGACCCGACTTCGGGGGTAAGTGGGGTGTGCGCGGCCGCTGCGGGATGCGCGACCCACCGCGCTGGCGGCCTGGGTGGTGGAGGGAGGTGGGGGGCGCTGAAGCCGAGCTGCGGCGGAGTGGGGGGGGGGGGGGCGCCCCCGGTATTTCACCTGCTACCTCTCCTCGGGTGGGCACCGCTTTCCTCAGTGCCACCCGCACCCCGTGCCCGAGCTTGGCTGATCTCTGTGTGGTGCTCTTCCCGCAGGTCCCCCGGTCTGCGTGGGGATGAACATCGATATCGCCAGCATAGACATGGTTTCCGAAGTCAACATGGTGAGTGCCCTCCCTCCCCAGGGCTGTCCCCGAGCCCCTGCCCCACTGCCTGGGCCCACAGTACTGGGCCAGAGGCCTTCTCTGCCGGGGCCGATCTTCCCTGGCCCGCAGAGGGAGCGGCTCTCCGGGAGCCAGCCTCTCGCTGGTGCGGCTCCCTCCACCCTCCCGGTGTGCGCGGGGGGCGTAGTTGGCGTCGGTTCCGTGCGGAGGGCGCACCCTTCCTGCGGAAGGAAGGGGTCCTAGGCCGGCCTAGCGCTTGGCTTTCACCGCAGCCCTCGTGCTCCCAGCTCCTCCAGCGGTCTGTCACCTGGGCCTGAGGCTTCCCTAGTGCCATCTCGCCTCCTTAGCAACAGGCGCTGGGGAACCAGGGAAGAGAGGCGAGTTGTGGGGGTGGCTCATATTCTAGGTAAGAGGTACTTAAGGTTTCCTTTGTTGTTTTTTTTTGGAAAGACATGCTGGCAGCTGGAGAGAACGAGGGGCAATGATTTGTGTACTCAAGGGTATCTCGGGTCAGTTTCCTTGGTCTCAGTGGCTTTTGTAAGGGCAGGCTCCTGGACAGTGAAACCCGGAATCCCGCTCCGCCAGTCGCTGTCGGAGGTGCTGACAGAGCCAGGAGTCTCTGAGAACTGGAGAGCCTGGGCAGCTGGCGGGCTTTCGGAAGGGGCCGCTGTGCCAGGAGAGTCGAAGGCTAGTGAGCCCAGTGTCACTTAAAGCTATGTTAATGTGAACGGGATTCAGTATTGTAACCTGTGGAAACCGGAGTTCCGTGTCCTGAGGTGCGAAGTGGGTGTCATGGGCTTTTTTGCTCAGGACACTAGGACAACTGGGAATAAGGAGCAAAAGAACCCCTTTCATTTGTTAATTGAGGTGAAATATTCTGCGATTTGGAAACATTTGACTTTCGGTTGAGTGGCACTTTCGAAATTGTAAGAATGAGCATTTGGAAAGAATATTTTTTGGGGAAAATCCATTTGCTGACTCTAACATAACATTAAGAATATAATGAGGCATGGTTTCAGATAGACCCAGTAGGTTTCTCAAGTCTGGTGTACCTGAGAAAACTTGTTTTAAATGCATACTCCCAGGTTCCTCACTCCAAAAGATTCTGATTCAACCGTGGAGTGGAATCTTGGGGTGTCTGCATTTAAAACTAGTGCCTCACATTTTTTTTTTTTGAAGCACTATTTTGTGGACAGTATTTTAGGAAATATCACAATAAATTATAGAAATACAAACATTTACAAATAAACTACATAGACTGTTTAGCAAGATATGTTTAAAAATATTTTTTACTGTGGATTTTTTAGGAAGATATCTTTGACCACACAAAATTAATTTCATCAAATTTTCACTCTTAACCTAAAGTTTTTAAGTTATAATATGTGATTTTAAAGTAATGCACTTTTCTTTCAATGTATACTACTAAGGACATTTTTTGTACAAGGAACTATAATAATGAAAGTGTTAGCAAGAAACACAGAAATAATATGACTTTACATACATAATATTAAAAATTAACATTACATATGTTTTACTTTTTAAATAATTTTATAAAAATATTCCTGTTCATAAGGTATGCTTTATGATCTTAAAGGAACAAGTTGACATAATCTGTGATTTTCTTAATTGAGAATTTCATATCGTCTAGAGAAAATTCTTTAAACAAGATAATTGAATAATTAGTGGATTATTATATCAAAATCATTATATTGGATGTCAAATGACATAGGAGATAGATTGATGTGGCCCTTTAAGAACTCTATACAATATTAAAACAACCAGGTGGATAAGGAGAATGTTCTTGCAGACCACTGCACATTTTCTTTGAGTTAATTTTTAAACTTAGTTATCCAGTTGTCATCATGCTGATATTTGGCACCTGTAAAAACTTTCATCAATAATCATGCACCATAAATTGAAGTGTCCCAATTTTCTCTGGACCTAACAATAGAAAGACAAATTGAAGATACAAGCCATTAAACTGAATAATCTTTAATTTAGTTTATATCCCAAAGTCAATAATTTTGCATAACATAGCCATAGTATACTTGTATGTATTTTTTTTGCATTCTCATGATGGTAATTTTTGTGGCTCTCTAAACATAAGTTTACTGTAGGCTATTGGACAGATGGGACTGCTTCACATTTGAAATAGCCTCAACAAGTGGATTGAGTAAAATTGTATGCTGGAAAAATATGATTTCCCTTAACATATTTGCTCATGGTTATAGTTATGATGTTTGATCTATTATTAAAGAAACTTCAAATATAACAATGGTTAAGTATCATTTTGGAGCTCACATTTTATAAGGAAAGAGCAGAGAAATACATAAGATTAGAACCATCCTTCCATCATGTTATTTAAAAATATAAATCCCAATTATGACCCTCTTTAATCCCCTTACTAGCCACACAAAAGTAAGTTTTGTGAGGTAATAAAACTAAATAACAAATGGTCTTGTTTTAAAGGTTTTGTAGCTATTACAGGAGATATGTCAAATCTTTGTAACAAAACGTAGGATGTGGTCAGTCTCATTAGAGGAACAAAAGAAAGGAGCATATGGAAGAGAGAGAGGGAAGGAAGAAGAGAGAAGGAGGGAGATATTGGGGAAGAGGGAGATAGATTATTTCTGACATGGAGAGTTTCTTGGATAAGTAGGGGGAGTAGAATTGCAACAGGCATAGATGGAGGAGGGTGTTCTAGATTAGGGAAGAAAAATGGCAAAGGTATGGATGGATAGATGAGCAGGACAGGAGATTGTGAAGTGGAGATTCAAAAGATAAAATTGGAAAAGTGATACAAACCCCTGTTCACTTACCTTCTGCTCTGCCATGCCAATTTCAAATGCTGATTGTCAAGTAACTCCATAAATGTTTTAAACAGGTGATTGACATGATTTGAGATGTGGTTTTAGATGAATCTTTTGGCTAAAATATAAATTTAAAAAGAAGAGTGAGGATGTCTCAGCAGAAGCAAAATTTACAGGAAAATTAAGGATAAATCATGGAAGTTTTATTCCTTGATTTTTTTCTTTTTCTTTTCATAGATATATTTTTGAAAACATATATTTAGTGAAATAAATTTTAATAAATTTACTAATGTTTCAAGTAAGAATATACAAAGCATGTGTATCTCAATGTGGGACAGATATGTACTTGTTCATGAGCTTTTGGGAGTGATTGGAAAGAATAATACTATACACTGCATAATAGTATATTGTTACTTTTTAAACAGTTGTGAAGCACAATCTTTATCTACTGAGAGTGCCTATAGATCCTGCCTCCAAAGAACACCTCTGTCCTCAAATAAACAAATAAATAGACATATTTGTGTATATACATGTGTGCATGTGTCATGCTTTTTGGTATTTTGTAGAGCCATTCTAAGAATGAATTTGAGTATTTTACTATTTAACATTATTTTGCTATAACTTGTTTCATGGAAAATATATTCTACATTTACATTTTCCCCAACCTTCCAATTCTTCTTTTCATGCACTTTTTAAGAAATTAGTTGACTCAACAGCAGTCGAACGAAGACCATTTTGTCTTCTATAACTTCATTTGCTTCTCTTAGCCTTTGTTTTAAAATTTCTTATATATTTTTTTTAAATTTTTTTTTTAAAGCTTTTTTTTTTTTTTTTTTTATTTAATTTTGGGACAGAGAGAGACAGAGCATGAACGGGGGAGGGGCAGAGAGAGAGGGAGACACAGAATCGGAAACAGGCTCCAGGCTCCGAGCCATCAGCCCAGAGCCTGACGTGGGGCTCGAACTCATAGACCGCGAGATCGTGACCTGGCTGAAGTCGGACGCTTAACCGACTGCGCCACCCAGGCGCCCCTCTTATATATTTTTAAGATTATGTATGGTTAAGAAATTATTTAGACTTAGTCTACATATTTCTTTAAGTGACATTGTATATGTGAAAGAACAGTGTTGACTGAAAACTTTTATATATATTTGTTATAATTCTGACGCTTAAGCATTGGTCCCAGTGTATAATAAACATGTGTTGAATAGGTAGATGGAGAGATGAATAAATGGAGTACCAATAATGAAATATGAATAAATTAAAGTATAGGAAACATAAAGAAATATTAAATATATAAAACAACTAGAAAATTTTATTTTCAAAACAGTATTTTTACTCAGAGAATGAAGTAATTCTATAACTCTTAAAAATAAATTAAAAAATGGAAACAGTATTTTAAAGTAGTCATGAGTTCTTTTTTTTAATAGAATAAGCCATTATTTGATATAGTAATTTAGAGGAGAAACTACACATACTTAATTTTTAATTAATTAACTTTAAAGTATTGAGGATGTAACACTAGATTCAAAATCTAGTAGTATTAATAGTAATTTTTAGGATTTATCTTGTATTTGTTATTACTTTATATTTAATTAGTCCATTAAAAATAACTTAATCCTAATGAGAATGTAACTACAGGATTAATTTTTTCTGCTATCATGCATGTAAACTATATATATATATCTATATATAAAGATATATATATAGATATATATATATAGATATATATATATATAATGAGTTCCTTTTAAGTAACATATAATGTGTATCCTTAGTTTTTTGTTTTTTTTTTTAATTTTTTTTTCAACATTTATTTATTTTTGGGACAGAGAGAGATAGAGCATGAACGGGGGAGGGGCAGAGAGAGAGGGAGACACAGAATTTGAAACAGGCTCCAGGCTCCAAGCCATCAGCCCAGAGCCTGACGCGGGGCTCGAACTCATGGACTGATGATGAGATCGTGACCTGGCTGAAGTCGGACGCTTAACCGACTGCGCCACCCAGGCGCCCCTGTGTATCCTTAGTTTTAATGAGATGTATATTCATCCATTATTCTAGTTCTATTGTATTCCTTTCTTGTTTGTTGCATTTTCTTATTACAAAATCCACTTTTTAAAAAATGTCTAGGTGTAAAATAAGTATTGTACACGACGTAGTTTTGACACATCTCAAAAAGCTGCTTTGGAGCTGCCTCACTGTAAAATGCATAGGTCTCATTCAAGTACAAAACCACGCATGTACACATGCACAGCAACGTTTGCACTATCACTTTGTCCTTCCCCTTTTCAGAGAAAGTGGGGTCTGAGGTCTGGAGAATTCAGCTTTTAGGCTTTTTTTGTCCAATTTATGTTAGTCAATCCGCCCTCCCACCTTTCAGAGTCTAGAGGTTTCTTTGCCAATAGTGAATGGTGAATCTGAGTTCAGTGTCCACTACTGTGCTAGAATCTCAGGTGGAAGAACTGAATCCCAGGAGTCCAGGTAGTGTGCTGAAAAGAGCCTAATGGGATTGGAGTTTTGGGTTCTATTTTCAGGTTTGTGAGAACATCTAGTCTTAGGCAAGTCACTTAACACTCAGTAAAATAGTAGAAGGCTTTCCAGATGCCCTACAGAATTGATTGCAAAGTATTAAATCACAAAGGGCTAAGGTCTACAGAGAAAATCATGGTAAAGACAATCACAGCTACACAAACACATGATAGAAAGCTATCATTAACTAATTTTTCCAGTCCTTGGCCATATTAATTGCATATTAATTGTTATTAGCATCTTAAAGGTTGGAAATGTGCTAATGCTCTTATTACAAAGTAAGCTGGGGGATGACTCAGCAGAAAGGAAAAGTATTTCTCTGACCCAGTTGGGATTGGAAAACTGCTTACATGGAAGGCACTCCAGGGGTGAGGTCCACAGAGTGTGTTGGCATTTGGTTCCAGGTTGCTGCATTTTGGAGGTAAGGCTGTTTATTGAGGACATTACTTTTCACTGGCAATATGTTTCATGCATAAGCTATGATCATCCATCAATGCTGGGGCACTGATAAGAAAGCATATAATGAACTTCAGAGATGGATGAAAATAATACCTTACATAATATGCTTTTTACAAAGGGAGGTTTGTGTTTAATATTGGAAGGCATGGTATTGAGAATGCAAAGAGAATGCTTTCTGTGTTTTCCTTCAGGGAGGTTGTAAAGCTTATGTTGCTACATCTCTTAAAAGATGGATCTTACACACATTGTTCTGTTGTGAACCACCTCTTATTTGAGCATGTGCCCTGGTTCAGGGTTTGTATGGTGTGTTGCACTTAGGAGTATTTGGCTTGAATTGGTGGTGCGAATATGCTTATTTACATATAAAGATTTTTCTGATTTTTGCAAGTAAAGCAATATGGATTCAACTTTTGACTTTGCTATTATGACTCTTGTTTTCTTCTGTTGGTAGCAGAATCTTTCTTTCTCATATGGGTTTTGTATTGTATCATGCATACTGTCATTGCATAAGAAGCCTATCACCATATGGAATCCTTTAAATAATTTTATAACACATGTTGAGATGCAACTTAGGGAAATAACTAACAGTTTTACACATTTTGCAGTTTATGAAATACTTCAAGTATTCTGTTATATTTGATCTTCAGACCTGGTGATGAACTTGGTAAAGTAGGTAATATGGGTGTTAACCTCATCTCCACTTTTCAGAAGAGAAACAACCTTAGGAATAGCACTAACTTACTACATGGCAAAACTGGCACTTGGTCCTGTGTCTTTGGTTTTTCAACCTTATGCTACGGAGCAGCAAAATATCCTCTGTTCGGAGCACATGTGATTTTACATTCTTCTGTGACTTTCATTGTCTAAATTTGATCTTCCCATTCTACTTTTGCAAGAAATCTTATTTGCTTGTAACACTTATTACAGTGTTACATATGATTAAGGTGTATTTATTTGCTTAAAGCCTTTCAGACTATAAGTTCCATGAAGCAGAACTGTGCAATGGACAGTCCTTGCATGGCCTGACACTTGAGAGGCACCTATTAGACATTTGTTGAAAGACAGTATATGAATGAAGAATGAATGAATAAATATATAAGTGCATAAATAAATAGATATGTAGCCTTCCAATGAAATATTTTTGTAACTCAAAATTTGGGCTTATGGCCAAGAAGAAGCTTTTACTGGCTAAATGTGATGTATAGAGATTTTACCTTAGGGGACTTAATTTGATCAGAATTTGTATAATTGTACAGAATATAATACTGTGAGCTGGTATTTTATAGCTGTTACCCTTTTTACTGGAGAGCTTTTATGCTGAGTTCAGAGTAGAAAGGAGAATAAAGTATTGTAAGGGTTGGTGTAGATAATCTAAACACCAATCATTGCCACCTTTTTTGCACTCAAAGTTTCATGTCTACTTGTCAAATGTCGATTCAGTTTTTTTATATGCCACAGAAGTTTTGATTGTTTTTATGTAAGCATTCATTGGGTTTTGCATTGCTTTCCTGATGGCCAGTCAGTAGTACAGTGAGGCTGCAGTGGTTTTTATTGTTTGCTAGCTTTCCAGCACAGTTTACTTCTGGACCACTTATGCCAGCCATTAAGAAGATTCTTTAGCTGCAAAATTTGGAACACAAAGACTAAGATAGGTCTCACCTCTCGGCAATTTTCTCAGTGTTATCAGTTCAGTGGAAAGTCAAGCTTCTGATCTTTCTGGCTGGGGATGTAGAATTCCTTTATTTCTTGTTATCAGGAGACCACATCAACTAGTAGAAATCATTTGTAAGCATTAACTCATATATCCCTCTTTTCATTTTTCTTTTTCTTTTTCATGTTTATTTTATGTTAGAAGGGGGGAGGAGGAGAGAGAGGGAGAGACAGAGTCATCCAGGCTCTGAGCTGTCAGCACAGAGCCTGAGGCGGGGCCCAAACTCATAAGCTGTGAAATCATGACCTAAGTCAAAGTCGGACACAGCCCACTGAGCCACCTAGGCACCCGTTTCTCTTTTCATTTTTCAATCAAACTTAAGCATCACAAAGAAACATTAATACAATTAACAAAACTTTTACAGTGCATGGATCTGACATTTCAGGTTAATGGGAACAAAATTAAGATGTGAGAATGTCACAGCTTTTTAAATGCCCTAATTTGTGCTTCTGCAGTCAATCTGAAGGAGGATGTGGATTCTATTGATTACAACATTATTGTGTTTTATCCCAGTTATCCTCGTTTTACAACTAAATAATTCCTTTTATGTTAAATATTTGCTAAATCCACATGCTATGATTTGTGATATGAAATACATTTGTTTTTATTTTGGATTGACTTTAAAGGACAAGAAAGTCTATGGTTTAAAGCTATATAATCCTGGTTGTGTTTGATATATATGTATATATGATATGTATATGTTTCCATATAAACTATTTGTTACTTAGTTCAGCATAACATCCCTGTTCTTTTTAACTTTAACTGTTTGAATAAGACTTACCAGTTGGTAACTTTAATGAGTACAAGAAACAAATTTTATGTGTCACCCTCTGCTACATGTTCAGTGTATGTGTGCATGTGTGAGTCTAAGCAAACCAAAATTTGTCTTAAAAGAAGCAACAATTTGGGTAATTTAATGTAATACTACTGAGTTTTCCAATCATGCTGACTCTAAAAATCCATCCAAGAGTTAAGTCCAAATATCAGGCAGAAAGTAGACTACAATGGTTACAGAGTTCAGGGCCTGTTCTGTAGAATATGCTTTATTAAATGAATTTGTGTAGCAAATGACCCTGTGGTAAAGCTTTACCTTTGATTTATTTTATTGCAGAGATTCCTTTATTTGGGTATTGTGCGCAGAAAATGAACCATGTGTGAGGATTGCTGTGAACTTGTCACAGAGAAAAAAAAAAAAAGAAAAACAGCGAAAACAAAACAAACCGAAACAAGACATCTGAGTTGTGGAAAACAGTGCCATTCTTGTGATCTAGACCAGTTATTCCAAAACTATAGACCAAGAATCTTTGTGTGGTGCTAGAGTTATTGCAAGGGTGGACATAGCTAAGTGTTCTTCTCTAAGCATAATTTCTCACCATTGGTGAGTAAACATAATAGAAAAAAAAATGGGAATAACTGACTGTATGAGAACCAGGATTGATTGTGTTATATTCCTTTTTATGCTATTAAACATTCTGCAGATAATTCATTAGTATGAAGGCATATTTAATTGTGCTGTTGAATGAGTTTTTATTTCTGAATCTTTCCTTTGTTTTGGCTCTGGGCACCAAAATTTCCTCTGAGAATGTCATTTTATGTGGTGTGGGCTAAAATAATAGTTCCTTAGGAGAACACTGTTCTGTAGAATGTAAATGTGGGCCCTGTACTCAAAATATTTCTGCTCAAATCACATTGGAAAGTATGTTAAATATGTAAAATAGGTTTTTTTGCTGCAGGAATTGTCAGGCCCATAATATGCTAATGATTTTGCAAATCTTCATGAGAGGAGTGAAAAATACAGTATTTTAAGGATTATGTTTCATTGGGCATCTTTTATTTGTGGACGAATGGGGGACCCAATAAACACTTCTTCAAGAGGTTTTTTTGTAGAACACAGTTTAGAAAATGTGGGGCTAATCCAGTGAATCATAGTGGTTGTCAGTATGGCCAGTTCTTGTGAATGATAACTGAGAAGATTACTAGATTAATAAAGGTTTTTCTGGTGACTGTGTCCACAGCATGGAATGCACAGTTTTGATCAAGAATCTACCAGTACATATAGGGATGGGTGATATTTTCTAGAAATGAAGATTAAGCATCCGTTATAATTGACTGATAAAAACCACAAAGATTTTGTTCTACAATAACAGTCTGTCATATTGAGGGAAGTCTGTGTGTTTTTACCTTCCTTGTTTTCTTGTATTATAAGAGTATAAGTACACAATATAGAGGCAGAGATATATATATGTTAGAGGAGATGCAAAAGTCTCTTGGGTCAACAGCAACAGGTTAATATTAAAAGCAAAATATGGTTCCTTGAGGTTGTTGGGTTTGGCTGGTGGTTTTTAGATGGTGATCTATATGTTATTCATATTTATATGTAAAATAAGATTCTCTTTGGATGAAAGTTTCTTCTGATAAATGTATTTAACATCCCCTAGATTAAGTCACTTCTAAACTTTTCCTTTATGACTAATTATATATAGTTCTAAGAAGAGTTTATACATGTTTATGAACAGTCAGTGAAAATAGCCTAGAGGGCAGATGCATTTTCTGGATTTTTCTTTAAGCCACAGTAATGTCATAAGGGGGCAATATTGCTTAATATTGCCTCCACCACTGTGGAGGCCCCACTGGGTATCTGTGGTGGGCTTAGGGGTTGTAAAAGACTGGTGGTAATGAGTAGGTAAATCAAAGTAGATCCAGAAAGTATAAAGAGACTCAGAATGTTAATTGATTATAATAGTAAATGGGGTTTTGTTTATTTGCTTGTTTGTTTTTAGCTTTTAGAAGTATAGAAAGCTGGTTTTAAAAAGGGAGGATTCTTATTTTTGAAATATAGTATCTCTTTCTCATATATATATATGTTTATATATATGGGAAAGCATATAAAAATATATAATATATAGAAATAGATTTATAAAAATATGTGTGAATATAAAAGTAAATATAAGAAAAATATAAATATTTATAAGAAATATAAATATAATATATATATTTTTTTCTCCCATGCTATGCTTTATTTAGCATAATGCTATATTTCTTCAAAATTTTATCTTAACTTTACAATTGAAAAGCTACTCTCAAAGCTTCAGATTTTACTTTATTATTGTAAATGGTTTGGAATTTTAATTATCTAGGTGATTTCCTCAATACTCTAGGCTGTGTTGCCTTTAGAGACCATAGGGGGTCTAACTTGCAAGATTGCTCTCTGCAGTGGAAAGAGTTGCTTGTCAGAACACTTAGATCCCATGGAAGGGTTTGTTGGAACTTTAGCAAGTCATTCAGACTCGATAGTCTTCAATTTGATCTTTTTAAAGACTGTGTTAATAGGATTCTCTAAATTGCCTTCCAGCTCTGGCTTCTGTGTTTCTTAGAGTCTGTGAGCAGTTAGAAACATAAGGGATCCTTCTATTTGCCTTTTACACATACCACTACTTGTCATTTGGTACCACATGTGGTTTAATTGGTTATCTGAGTGGTGGTCATCTGGCAGCTTGCAACCTTGTGTTCTAGGCATGGCCAGTGTGAAACCGAGAATTATTTTTTCAGGCTATTTTTTGTGCTATGAACTTCAGACATTTTGTACATGAAGAGCTGGGATTTTAACATTTGTATCCATGCCCATTAATTTTCAGTCTCAAACAGTGGTATTTGCTTTTTTGGTCTGAATGTAGAATTACTAATTTAAGAGTGAAAACTGTAATGAACAGTGAACTGTTAAGATGCTTTTTTTTTTTTTGTATTCAAAATATAACCTTTACATTATCACATAAGAAAAATAGTATGAAAACGTCTTAGTTGCTATTGGGCTCCAAATTTTCTATATTCAGGTTTTAAAAACATTCTATTCAAGTTTAATTCATGAACCATTTTTTACTCTTCTGTGTTATTTTAATAGCATGTTATCATTTTTTTAATATGAAATTTATTATCAAATTTGTTTCCATACAATACCCAGTGCTCATCCCAACAGCATAGCATCGTTTTAATATTGTTTGAGTTCATAATCCAGTCCAAAAGGAAGACGGCATAAGTTTGGCCCATGTCATCTGTACAGCTGCATTCAGCCAGGTTGGGATGATAAGCCAACATTCAGTGAAGTAAATTTTAAACTTAGACCTCAAAGATAGAATTTGCATATTCTAGTGCGTCTACAAAAAATGAAGTTTTACCATTTTATACCTTTTTCTTGATTCCTAGTTTCATTTAAAATCGAATTTCTTATACATAAAATCCAAGAAAGTAAACCTGTGTGGATGCAGGAATGATGCTATGGCTTGCCTTTATTAGAGATTGCAAAATGAAATATGTAAAATTTTCTAATTTTATTCCATAAAAGGAAAAATGTGGGTGTGCCAGTTATCAAATTAATAGGAAATTGCCTATTTAGGATGATACACATTAAAATGCATAGTGTTACCTAAACTTAGATATAATCAATCAGTAACCAATAATAATAATAATAATAAGTTTCAAAGCAATCAGCTTATATTTTTTCAGTGTAGGTGAAATCCTTATAACTTGTAGTATATAATTAAGGGGAATTGTGGCATTGTCTAAACAGGGTAAATAAATGATTTCCTAATTTACCATTTTGAAGTAATTTGTCTACATCGATAGCCGCATGTACACATGTTCCTCAGTTTTTCTCTCTTGTGCATACTCTTTCTCTCCCTCCCTTTCCTTCTCCTCCACAGACAAGAGGGGTATGAAGGCTCTGGCAAAGTTCAGATATTAAAAGGGAAAGACAGTTTGTTCTAAATGTAACCAAATTAGCACTCTGAGAGTAGAGCCAACTCTGAGGATCATGAGCAATGGCTGATTTACTGAGATTAAGGAGAAAAGGCCAAATAAAGGGGTAGATGTTCTCTATTGTCTCTCTGCTGCTTATCTGTGTGACATTTATCTCCCCTTACCAGATAAGAAATGAGGATTATACCTACAAGTTCTTCTCACCATTTATCTTTCTAAGATTTTGAATTCAAAATTTTGGATATCTCAAGAGCCAGTTTGGCTGAGAAATGTTTCTCCTTTTATCATATCTCTCAGTTTCTAAAACAGTTTAGGAAAATCCTTTTTTCTTCAACATTTTTTTGGAGGAAAGCACAATGAAACTTGTTAAACAAAGGTTGACCTGAAAGCAGGTATCTATTAAATTGACATCCAATTTCCTGATATGCCAACCTTTGCCCAAGACTGTGCTTGATTATGCAATATGTGTAAACAGAAAAATCAGAACCCACTCATTCTACAATATTAATAGAAACTGTCAGTTAACCAGAAGAAGGATTCATAAATCAGTCTCATATATTACTGAACTATTTTCTGTGTCTATTACCAGATAAGTGTGAGTGTTTCTAGTTCTCGCTTCTATGGAGATTTTTTTTTTGTGTGACTATTAACATTATAATGGAAGTGTGAAAACTACAACAATCACAACAAAACTCTAAAATATAAAAGCAAAATGGTGGAATTCCATTATACTGATAGTAGAGCCTGTTGAGATGGTGTAGAAGAGGGGTGTGGAGGCTTGTTTTGTGAATATGTATGACAAAACACTAAATATTAAATAAATATTTAAAATCCCAAGCTTATCAAAGCACCTTGCATTTATAGGTCAACGCTAGAACTTACTAGAAAGAGAAAAGCAACAAACTTTCTATTTTTAATTTTAAAAATAACTAATATTACTTAATAATTACTTCTTGTATTATCTTTCATGACTTGACTTTTTAGTTCAATTTCTCTATGTTGAATAGTAGATTCTTGTGTTGTCTTTTTCATTCTAAATACTTTTAGATTTAAGAGGTAGCTTAACTAGTATAAAACCATTATCACAACAAATAGAATGCCCAGTGTCAGAAATCCACATGATGATAGTTGGGGATTTTCCACATTTCTTCAGTTAAGGACACCTGTTCAAACTGCCTATATCACTTCAGACTTGAAACACTGGCACAGCCTCAGGGCCACATAAAGCTACCAAAGAAACTCATGAAGAGAGTGCTTGACTAGAGCCAGGAATGAGTAAGCTACGAGTGAGTTGGACAATAAATGTGTGAGGGTGAATAATTATGAACTCCGTGGTTGCAGCAATGGTAGGAATGAAAAAAGGGCTGACAGACAGTTGGGCCTGGGAAGCTGAGAGGTATATAATCAACCACTGGCATTCTAAAAAGCAGTTTTGAGGAAATATGGATAGGACTAGAAGGCATGGGAAAGACTTTAAGGGATAAAAATAGCAAAAATGGGTAAAATTGTTGCAATAAATGTATTTTTTATTCTTTAAATACTTCAGATACTGAGGTAGCTTGTCATGTGTAATTAGAAAATAGATATATACCAATTTGTACTATGAAAAAAAATTAAATTGTTTTTTTCTGCTCTTCTTACATTTACCCATGATAAAAGTTGAACTACAGAGGGTGTTGATTCCCTGAAGTGGGGCCTATCATCCTCCTGGTGGCAGCCACTTCAGGTACAAGTCTCTAAGATTTACAATCTACAAGAAACCTGTGCAGAAATTCCTAGGTGTTTTCAGAGCAACAAAACTTACCAGATGCTTGATATATGTTTCTTTCAGATATGATGGGAGAAGCAGAGCAGGAAGGAGAATAGTTAAGTGAAAAAGAAGGCAAGATTCTTTCTTACCTATCTATGAACTCTCTAAATAATCAGCACACTTATGGATTGTTATATACACAGTTGTGTCAGGCAAGAACTTTTTTCCCTGGAGGGATGAATGTTCTGTATATTCATTATAAAACAAAGGCCCTCTTGGCTGGAGCAGACACGAGCATCATCTACTGGGAACTTTGGAACTCGTTACACCTTTACTGCTTTCACAAAACAGTACTATTATTTTACAAAATTAAAAAAAAAATTATATACTTAACCAGTAAGAAATTTTAGAATTTTTGGAAAAATATACTGGATGTATTTTTAAGTTGTTTTATACATATACAATATGTATGCACTATTTTTATATGAGTTATTATCATGCTTTTCCATGTAATTTACATTATATATACTTCCATGCTATTGAACATATTTCCAAGATATTTTAAGTGCTGTATAGTATTCCTGTTTGTGGAGGAAATAATATAGCTTACTTAATATTTTCCCATTGTTGAATATTTAGGTCACTTGTTCTTATTTGCTAGACTTAATAGTGTTTTGGTGAATATCTTGTACATGAATTATTGTATGGATTATGAATTATTTCCTTGGGTGATATTTCATTAAGACTATTGAATCAAATAGCATAAACATTTTTATGGTGTTTGATACATGTAACCAAGTAGCTTTCAAGAAAGGATCTTTCAATTTGGGCTCTCATTGAATTGCCTAAAAATATTCAATATTTATAACTCTAGAATAAAGTTCTGTTGGCAAATGGAAAGAGAAATACAGCTTACAAAAGAGCAGGATTTAAAACTAAAGTTGATTTAAACCCCAAAACTATTCTTAACTTTGACATTTTTCCAACATAATCTCATCTAACAGGAAAAATATATGAATAATTTGGCTTTATATTAAAATTGATTTCCTTTTAGTTTTATTTTTGGCATGACAATATGTATAAGGAACAAAGTATACAAGTTCAGGTCATTGTTTTAAATGAATTAGAATTCATTCTAATCCTCCGAATAAATTTTACGCCAAAAAATTAGAATGTTTCTCACATATCAGGCCTAAGTAGTTGGGAAAAAAAATTACTGTTAGAGATTCTGAGGTCACAATTGGTCGTTTTTATATGAAAGTGCACATTATCAGAATCTATTAAGATATTTGAATCTGAATTCAATCTCATATTTAATCTCAAAAACTGAGCTAAGCCTTGCCCCTTTGGGTGTTTGAATATGTGGGACAGTTGGTGAAGCAAATATGGGGAAACTCTGAGGAGAAAAGCCTAGAGCCTGGAGGAGACCATCACCACTAGCTGCCTCTGAAGGGAGGGTCCTCATGTGGGTCACTGCCTTGATGGTTATCAGGGACACAGTGAAGCTGATTTGAAGGGCCTTCCTGATTAATCTCAGGTATTGTTTAATGAAACTTACTTTGCCTACATGAGTAACACTTTAGGAGACTATTTTCTGTAGAGTTAATGAGCAAAACCCAGACATCATTTAATTTGATACAAAGTTTTGTCTACTAATGCAGGGGAAAAAAATATTAAGTAGCCATTACCATTTAATTGAAAAGGGAATTTGGATTTTTCCACATTGATTATGAGATTAGTGGGTAACCATTCTTCCTCACTGCCCTGATTCCATGATGCCCAGAAATAGCAGTGAAAGCCATTCAGAAACAACCATATATTTCCACAATTAATTGCCTACCCCTGACCTCTGTTCTTACCTTTTTTACATCAAAGTCACACATTTGACTAAAGGTGCCATTCTGCTTTTGAGAAGACCCTTTCTGATGATCATCTTGTCTTTTCCTCCCAAATGTCTCCCCTGTCAGCAGTTTTAGTTCGACTCCTTAAGCACCTTGTTCTGCCTCTCATACCAGACACCAAAGAAATCTATTTCAGGCTTCTCTAGTCCTCATGGTTGTGTTCAGCTTTTGCTCAGCCTTCAAAAACATAATGGTCCAAGTGCCACAAGGAAGCATGCCCACTAGGAGGAAATAGTTTCTGACTACAAAAAGTCTCCTAGTATATAATTTTATTATTTTAATTTTTCTTTACTTATTGTTTGAGACAGAGAGAGAGAGAGAGAGAGAGAGAGAAAGAGAGAGTATTTCATGCACATTTGAGTGTGGGGGAAGGGTAGAGGGAAAGAGAGAGAATCTTAAAAAGGCTCCAGGCCCAGGGCAGAGCCTGATGCAAGGTTCTATCTCATGACAATGAGATCATGACCTGAGCTGAAACCGAGTCTGGTGCTTAACTGACTGAGCCACCCAAGCGCCCCTATAATTTTATTATTTAATCTTCGTTGTCTTCACCACCCAGAATATTCTCTCTCCCTAAGGTCTCCATTCTACCTTCACATCTTTCCTGGTGGTGTTGAACTTAAATTTTGTTTCCCTCAGAAGATTAACAGCACAGGCTTCCTTTGTCCTGTATCCTTTGTCCTGTCTCCTGCTCCTGATGTCTTACTCTGAGAGAGACGTTTTTCCTTCTGTATGAAATCCATCTTGCTATGTTTGCTTGACTTTTCCTGTACTCACATTCACTACACCTTTTTTTTTAAATTTTTTTTAATGTTTATTTATTTTTGAGACAGAGAGAGACAGAGCATGAATGGGGGAGGGGCAGAGAGAGAGGGAGACACAGAATCGGAAACAGGCTCCAGGCTCTGAGCCATCAGCCCAGAGCCCGACGCGGGGCTCGAACTCACGGACCGCGAGATTGTGACCTGAGTTGAAGTCGGACGCTTAACTGACTAAGCCACCCAGGCGCCCCTCACTACACCTTTTTAACAAATCTTCCTCTCCATTAGGTTCTGTCAGTTAGCCTTCATATGAGAAAAAGAATTAACTGGATGTAAAAGAGATAAGCCAAGCACTTCCCTTGACTCTACTATCTTCCTTGACCACATATTTCAGGACACTATTTCTGAGACTAGTATCAACCTGTAGCCCTTACCCATACCCTCACTAAAGGCTGCTGAGGAGTGTGTGTATGTATATACATGTTGTGGTCAGCAATTATTGTTGTGCATATTATTGTTGGTTAGGCTTCCTGAATTGTGCTTCTTCACCTCGTCACTTGGTCCTATAGATAATTTTGCCTTTCCTTTTTTTCCTAATATCCAGTTGTTTGCCATGTCTTGCCCCAATAATTTTGGTAATATATTGAGGCTCACTCTTTTTTTCCCCCATGACTCCATTTTGGAGCCCTCAAATACAGTGATCACGATCTGTATGAAATCTGTGATTCTCCTGTGTTCTGGTTCCACTTGTAGAATATTGTCACTCTATTCTTCCTGTCATTTCCAAGATGGAAGCACCTAATTGGCCCCAGAGTGCTTGCTGGATGTGTGGTAAAATGGATGATTGACACGAATACCCACAGTGACAGGATTAAGAACCAACTCCAGGATTTGGAGAAAAGTGACTTTGGGCTATGTCTGTGTACATCAGGTTGATCATAAGGGAAGAGAGTAGAGCTGGATGTTTTGAGGTCTAAGCTGATATCAGGGCCTTCCCCATTTGGTTCATACAAGGGACAAGATTTAGGGCTCTTCCTGAGAAAATGCAAGAACAAAAGTGATGGCTCTGGATGATGGTGTTGACTATACATGTTGGGTTTTGAGAAAGCCCTCAGAATCTAAAAGCTAGGTTAATAGTGAAGCTTTTACCTTAATATGACCAATTTTCCCTGTGATTACTTAATTTCAATCCATTTTAATATGCAGTACAACCTTTACTGTATTTATTTTTCTGTTACTTTTCTATTTGCTTCCAGTTACTTCCCTTGTACATTTCTTCCCCTTCCCATATTATGTATCCCTTTACTTCTCTATATTTCAACTATCAGCCATAAGCAGATACTTTAAAAATGAGTATTGATAGTGACGATATTTTGATTGTCCAGTTGGCCAGAAGCAGAAAAGGACCTATTCTTCAAGGAAGCCATCAACCTGATACACAGTGCAGGGAGGCAAACAGAACCATTAAAGGTATTCATCAAAGAGAGCAAGCAATGAATGCTGAGGAAGTAATTATGAAATTGTGAGAGTCAGCAGGATGTGTGCTATGGGCTCCTCTCCCCCAAACCATCACGTTTACCCTGTGTACACAGTTAAAAAGGAGAATCAGAAAGGAGAGATGGAAAGGAGTGGGTGTGATAAAGGCTCTTGGTCTGCTAGTTAAGTAAGACTATGATGCTGATTTTTAAAAAATATTTGAAAGCATGCTTTTGTTGTATAGAAAAATATATTTTGGGGAGGGGCAAGGGTGCTTTCTCAGCTAATGCTTGTGTTTAATACATATCCTCCCTCCTTGCCCAGTACCCATTAGAAGTCAGGTTATATATTGTATCAGAAAATTAGAGGTAAGGCTTACTGAGTGTGGTCAAAAGCATTGCTTTCATTCCTAAAATAATAAAAACCTGAAATTAGAAAAAGAACAATTTTGACATATATGAAAACTGGAGAAGTGGTGACAAGATTTGTGAACTGACCAAATTTCATTTACTGGGATGCTGAACCAACAACAAAAGTCGCCTGAAAAAAGTGGTGAGGTGTTACATACAGCATTGGTTTTTTTCTAAGGTGCTTTGAGAATATTGGGATATGATGAAAATGAAGACCCATACATTAAATTCCAAATCAGGAGGAAGAGGTGAGAGGTGGTTAGTTTAAGATCCTTTATCTCATGACCTTTTATGTCTAGAGAGCTCTTTTTAAACTCTGATCACTGCTCTGTTTTTACCATTGGGCCTGTTCCAGGAGTTGGAAACCACAGACTGTGGAACAATGCAGCTTTCCATCTGCAATTGTTCTGGATATATTCCGGTACATTTCTGGTTTGAATTTCCACAATGAATTTGTTGCTAGTGTTGCCAGTTGATATTTAAAATGTTATTATTATATTGTAAATATTTGATTAACATAAACTGTAAAATATGCTTTGTGAAAGAAAGAAAGAAAGAAAGAAAGAAAGAGAAAGAAAGAAAGAAAGAAAGAAAGAAAGAAAGAAAGAAAGGAAGAAAAGGAATCCTATGAATTCTAGATAGCTGTGTTATCAAAAATTTTTTCCAAGCTGGCTAAAATAAAAAATACAAACATTTAGATTTTGGAGAACTCTTATAAAATGCATTATATAAGTTTCAATATTAGCAGTTCATGAATCTTTCATAATCTAGAAAGATTATAAAAATCTAGAGATTCCTCTATTCCTAGATACTGATTTCATTTTATAACACATTATTTTAGATGAGAAAACAGAGTGAAATGTTGCAGTTAAGTGGGGGACTTAAGGGGAAAAAAGTGATTCTGTCATAATGAAATCTGAAAATAAATTAGCTTTGGAAAACTTATAATTTATGATTTTTCTGAGTTTCAATAATTTATTAGCAAATCTTTTTTTTTTAATTTTTTTTCAACGTTTTTATTTATTTTTGGGACCGAGAGAGACAGAGCATGAACGGGGGAGGGGCAGAGAGAGAGGGAGACACAGAATCGGAAACAGGCTCCAGGCTCTGAGCCATCAGCCCAGAGCCTGACGCGGGGCTCAAACTCCCGGACCGCGAGATCGTGACCTGGCTGAAGTCGGACGCTCAACCGACTGCGCCACCCAGGCGCCCCAAGCAAATCTTTTCTTATTCACCAAGTCTACACAGTATTACTCTTGACCTCTTTACTTTTCTAGCCTACTTCACAAACTTCATAGGTACCATATTTCTGGCAGTTTTCTATTCATAAGTTAAACATTTCATGAAATTTTATTTCTTTAACTTCACAGAGCCATTTACAATGAAATAGCTCCTTGTTATATTCTATTTTTCATAATCAATAATAGCTTATGTAAATCTGATGTAAATCCTATATTTTCAGTAATATTGGTTCACTTGTCTTCATATATACAGTCTGTCTCTTATTATTTAATTGAGCATGCTGCAGAGATGGGTACCATGCCAGCTAGTCCCTTTGCTTGATGCAAAACAAAGCGAGTTTTAGAAGTATAATTTATATTTTTCATAACAAAAAGTTGATATTCCCATTTTGTCATGCAGGTTTCCAGTCTGGGATGGAAGTTTCTTACCATTCTTTAAGCAGTTCCATCTAGAAAGCATTTGAAGGGCAGTATCTAGGCAGTGAATGGGGTCTAAGTCTTAGGTTCCACTACTGCTAATTGAGGGCTTGGGTTGAATGGATAATTAACACCTACAGATTATTGAAAACCTCATTATAGTAAGTAGTTTCAACTTCTTCCTTCACTGAACCTCTTCCAGAATTGCTAATGAGTAGCAAAATGGACTGATTTTGAATTCTAGCTCCTTTTATTTCCCTGCCTTCTTTCTGATAAAGGTGCTCATAAGCAAGAATGCAATCAAAAGGCATGAAACATAAGGGAGGAATTAAATGAAACTGTTTTTTAAAAACCTCTAAACAGACTTCTAATTCCAGCCAAGATGGAGTAGTCTCATTTCTTAGTCTTCCCTCTTACAACTAAAAAGCCCTCAACATAGCACAGCTACTTAATGAAGATTCTGAAGGTTTATTTTTATTTATTTATTTATTTATTTTGAAAGAAAGCACATAAAATATTTATTTGCCTGTCTTGCATATCTTGAAAAAATTGCTAGTCTTGGAAATACATTCTATTTACAGCAAAACAACATTAACATGCATTGCTTCTAGCGTTTGGAGACACTTTCATTTCTTTTTTTTTTTTATTTATTTATGAAATATATTGTCATTGGTTTCCATACAACACCCAGTGCTCATCCCAAAAGGTGTCCTCCTCAATACCCATCACCCACCCTCTCCTCCCTCCCACCCCCCATCAACCCTTAGTTTGTTCTCAGTTCTCAACAGTCTCTTATGCTTTGGCTCTCTCCCACTCTAACCTCTTTTTTTTTTTTTTCCTTCCCCTCCCCCATGGGTTCCTGTTAAGTTTCTCAGGATCCACATAAGAGTGAAACCATATGGTATCTGTCTTTCTCTGTATGGCTTATTTCACTTAGCATCACACTCCCCAGTTCCATCCACGTTGCTACAAAAGACCATATTTCATTTTTTCTCATTGCCACGTAGTATTCCATTGTGTATATAAACCACAATTTCTTTATCCATTCATCAGTTGATGGACATTTAGGCTCTTTCCATAATTTGGCTATTGTTGAGAGTGCTGCTATGAACATTGGGGTACAAGTGCCCCTATGCATCAGTACTCCTGTGTCCCTTGGATAAATTCCTAGCAGTGCTATTGCTGGGTCATAGGGTAGGTCTATTTTTAATTTTCTGAGGAACCTCCACACTGCTTTCCAGAGCGGCTGCACCAATTTGCATTCCCACCAACAGTGCAAGAGGGTTCCCGTTTCTCCACATCCTCTCCAGCATCTATAGTCTCCTGATGTGTTCATTTTGGCCACTCTGACTGGCGTGAGGTGATACCTGAGTGTGGTTTTGATTTGTATTTCCCTGATAAGGAGCGACGCTGAACATCTTTTCATGTGCCTGTTGGCCATCCGGATGTCTTCTTTAGAGAAGTGTCTATTCATGTTTTCTGCCCATTTCTTCACTGGGTTATTTGCTTTTCGGGTGTGGAGTTTGGTGAGCTCTTTATAGATTTTGGAGACTAGCCCTTTGTCCGATATGTCATTTGCAAATATCTTTTCCCATTCCGTTGGTTGCCTTTTCGTTTTGTTGGTTGTTTCCTTTGCTGTGCAGAAGCTTTTTATCTTCATAAGGTCCCAGTAATTCACTTTTGCTTTTAATTCCCTTGCCTTTGGGGATGTGTCGAGTAAGAGATTGCTACGGCTGAGGTCAGAGAGGTCTTTTCCTGCTTTCTCCTCCAAGGTTTTGATGGTTTCCTGTCTCACATTCAGGTCCTTGATCCATTTTGAGTTTATTTTTGTGAATGGTGTGAGAAAGTGGTCTAGTTTCAACCTTCTGCATGTTGCTGTCCAGTTCTCCCAGCACCATTTGTTAAAGAGACTGTCTTTTTTCCATTGGATGTTCTTTCCTGCTTTGTCAAAGATGAGTTGGCCATACGTTTGTGGGTCTAGTTCTGGGGTTTCTATTCTATTCCATTGGTCTATGTGTCTGTTTTTGTGCCAATACCATGCTGTCTTGATGATGACAGCTTTGTAGTAGAGGCTAAAGTCTGGGATTGTGATGCCTCCTGCTTTGGTCTTCTTCTTCAAAATTACTTTGGCTACTCGGGGCCTTTTGTGGTTCCATATGAATTTTAGGATTGCTTGTTCTAGTTTCAAGAAGAATGCTGGTGCAATTTTGATTGGGATTGCATTGAATGTGTAGATAGCTTTGGGTAGTATTGACATTTTGACAATATTTATTCTTCCAATCCATGAGCAGGGAATGTCTTTCCATTTCTTTAAATCTTCTTCAATTACCTTCATAAGCTTTCTATAGTTTTCAGCATACAGATCCTTTACATCTTTGGTTAGATTTATTCCTAGGTATTTTATGCTTCTTGGTGCATTTGTGAATGGGATCAGTTTCTTTACTTGTCTTTCTGTTGCTTTATTGTTAGTGTATAAGAATGCAACTGATTTCTGTACATTGATTTTGTATCCTGAAACTTTGCTGAATTCATGTATCAGTTCTAGCAGACTTTTGGTGGAGTCTATCGGATTTTCCATGTATAATATCATGTCATCTGCAAAAAGTGAAAGCTTGACTTCATCTTTGCCAATTTTGATGCCTTTGATTTCCTTTTGTTGTCTGATTGCTGATGCTAGAACTTCCAGCACTATGTTAAACAACAGCGGTGAGAGTGGGCATCCCTGTCGTGTTCCTGATCTCAGGGAAAAAGCTCTCAGTTTTTCCCCGTTGAGGATGATGTTAGCTGTGGGCTTTTCATAAATGGCTTTTATGATCTTTAAGTATGTTCCTTCTATCCCGACTTTCTCAAGGGTTTTTATTAAGAAAGGGTGCTGGATTTTGTCAAAGGCCTTTTCTGCATCGATTGACAGGATCATATGGTTCTTCTCTTTTTTTGTTGTTAATGTGATGTATCACGTTGATTGATTTGCGAATGTTGAACCAGCCCTGCATCCCAGGAATGAATCCCACTTGATCATGGTGAATAATTCTTTTTATATGCCATTGAATTCGATTTGCTAGTATCTTATTGAGAATTTGAAGGTTTAAAGAAAAAAAAAGGATTGCTTAAAGATCTCAGGACATGAGGAATGGTTTGGTGTTGAATTCCCTAGTTTTTCTTTCTTCCTTTCATAGGTGTCAGACAGTGTAGTAGAAAGCCTACAGCCTAGATAGAACTGCCAACAAACAGAGACAAAGAAAATAAACTCCAAAAAAAGCCCCATCCCCTTCCCCCACAGGGAAGGAATGGCCTAACAGAACAGAAACTTTTTAATAATGCCTATCCTACTTTCACCTACCACCAAAACAAACAAACCCAAAAAACAACCTATTTACCCCCCCCCCCCCATGGCTTTAGTAGGGCCAAATAGGAATCGAATCTTCCACCCATTGCCCAATAGAAACAGGTGGATATGCTTCCAGGATATACTAAATAGCACCTCAGTCAACAAGAGCTGATTGACATTTAAAGAATACTTCACCCAACAACAGCAGAATACACATTCTTTTCAAGTGCTCACAGATAATTCCCCAAGATAAATTATGTTTTGAGTCATAAGACAAATCTCAACATATTTAAAAGAATTCCCTTCCAAAAACAGGAGGATACAAAAGAATTCATACCATATAGTTTATGTTTCCTAATTACAATGTAATCAAACTAGAAATCAATGCAGAAAGACAAGAGGAAAATCTCCAAATAATTGGAAATTGAAAATAGACTTTTAAGTAATCCAGGAACCAAAGTGGATGTCTCAAAGGAAATGAAAAAAAAATGCTGAATGAAAATGAAAATGTAGTGTGTCAAAATTTGTGGAATTCATTTAAAGCAGTGTTGAGAAGGAAAATTATAGTGCCAAATGCTTACATTTAAAGAAAGGTGACCTTTCAAATCTAAGTCACTATAAACAAGAAAAGGAACATTAAAATAAACCCAAATTAAGGAGATATGAGGACATTATAAAGAGCAGAAGTGAATGGAATTGAAAACATGAACATTAAAGAAAAAATCAAATGAAAAATGGGATCTCTGAAAAAATTAACTTGATAAACCTTAGACATACATAAAAAGAGAGAAAACACAAATCACCAATGTCAAAAATGACATGGGATCTATCATTACACATCCTGCACTCATTTAAAGGAGAATAAGAAAATAGTATGAATAACTTATGCATAGAAAAAAAAAAAAACAATTCCTTAAAAACTGTAAATTACTAAAATTTATCCAGGATGAATTAAGTAATCTGAATACTCTAGTAACGACTAAATAAATTGAACTTGTAATTAGAAGTTCCCAAACAAGTAATCTTTGGTGCCATATAATTTCACTATAGTACATTTGAAAAAGAACACTAGAGGTACATAATTTCCCATAGAAACGGGAAGAGGAAGGAGCAGGTCCTAACTCATTTTAGAAAGCCAGTATTACTCTGACACCAAGCCAGAGAAGGACAGACAGCACATAAGAGGAAAATAACAAGATCTCTCAAGAACATCCACACAAAAATCCTGAACAAAATACTTGCAAATCAAATCCAGCAATGTGTGAAAGCAATTCTATACCATGACCAAGTGTCATTTATTTGAGGTATCCAAACCTGGTTCAGTAATCAAAAATCAATCTGTGTCTACCATATCAATAGGTTATAGAAGAAAAAAAACTATATGATAAATATTTCAATAGGTACAGAAAATGCATTTGAAAAGTACAATACTCCTTCTTAATAAAAATTATAATTAAACAAGAGAGAATTTTCTCAACCATTAAAGAGAATCTACAAAAATCCTATATCTGTCATTATGCTTAATGCTGAATGACTAAATGCTTTTTCCCTAAAATAAGGAATGATGCAAGGATGTCTGTTCTCACCTTTCTTACTCTAGCCACTTCAGTCAAACAAGAAAGATAAAGAAAAGGCAGACATGTTGGAAAGAAATAAAAATATCACTCTCTCTTACCAGATGACACCATCATCTATGTAGAAAATCCCAAGAAATTTTTTTTTAATTTTTTTTTCAACATTTATTTATTTTTGGGACAGAGAGAGACAGAGCATGAACGGGGGAGGGGCAGAGAGAGAGGGAGACACAGAATCGGAAACAGGCTCCAGGCTCTGAGCCACCAGCCCAGAGCCCGACGCGGGGCTCGAACTCCCGGACCACGAGATCGTGACCTGGCTGAAGTCGGACGCTTAACCGACTGCGCCACCCAGGCGCCCCGAAAATCCCAAGAAATTTAAACCAAAAGTCCTAAAACTAAATTCAATGAGGTTGCAGGATATGAGTTCAATACAAAAATCAATCACATATCTATATACTAACAATAAGCATGTGGAAACTGAGGGGAAATAAACACATAACATTCATAATCACTTAAAAAAGGAAGTACTTAGATATAAACTTAATTTTTTAATGTTTATTCATTTTTGAGAGAGAGAGGGACAAAGCGTGAGCAGGGGAGGGGCAGAGAGAGGTATACACAGACTCTGAAGCAGGCTCTCAGCTCCAAGCTGTCAGCACAGAGGCCAGTCTGGGGCTCAAACCCATGAGCTGAGAGATCATGACCTGAGCTGAAGTCCAACGCTCAACCAACTGAGCCACTCAGGCTTCCCAGATATAAACTTAATAAAACAGATAAAGAACCTGTATGCTAAAAAATACAAAATTCTGATAAAAGATATAAAAAAGGACCTTAAATAAATGGTGAGAACTACTGTTTTATGAATTGGAAGTCTCACTATAACAAGACATTGATTCAAATCGGTATATAGGCTTTATGCAATTTCTATAAAAATACCAGCAAGATTTTTTATTAATTTTTTTTAACGTTTATTTATTTTTGAGACAGAGACAGAGCATGAATGGGGGAGGGTCAGAGAGAGAGGGAGACACAGAATCGGAAGCAGGCTCCAGGCTGAGCCATCAGCCCAGAGCCCGACGCGGGGTTCGAACTCACGGACCGTGAGATCGTGACCTGAGCCGAAGTCGGACGCTCAACCGACTGAGCCACCCAGGAGCCCCCCAGCAAGATTTTTTGTAGACACAGATAGACTTATTCTAAACCATATATGAAAAGGCAAGGTGCAAGAAGAGCTAAAATAAACTTCAAAAAGAAGAAAACCGTGAGACAGAACACTCTCTACTGTTTACATTTACTATATAACTGCAGTAATCAAATCATTTGGGGCATCTGCAGAGGGATGGACATATAGATCAGTGCAATAGAATAGTGAATCCAGTACACCTACACAAACATGCCCAACTGATTTTAAACAAAGTTCAAAAGCAATTCATTGGAGGAAAGACAACCTTTTCAACTGTGGTGATAGAATGAATTTACTTTGACCTAAACTTCAGACTTATACAAAAATTCACACAATATAGACTTTAATGTAATATGTAAAACTTCAGAAGGAAATGTAGGATAACATCCCTCAGTCCTGGCATTAGGGGAAGCATTCTTAAAATCATGGTTCATAAAAAAATTTTTGATAAATTGGACTTCACCAATATTAAAATATTTGCTCTGCAAATACCTTGGGAAGAAGATAAAGACAAGATATATAGTCAGAGAAAGTATCTGCAAATTATATTTGATAAAGGAGTTGGATTTAGGATAAAAAATTCCCAAAATTTAACATTAACAAAATCAACAATCTGATTAGAAAAGGGGCAGAAGATATGGACAGACATTTCATCAAAAGGTATATATAGATGGCTAACAAGCACATGAAAAGATGTTTAATGTCTAAACACCTATCAAGATGTTTATAATAAAAAAAATAGTAACAACATCCAATACTAGCCAAAATGTGTGGAAAAATTAGATCACTAGTACATTGCATGTGGATTATAAAATGGTACATCCACTCTGGAAAATACATTGACAGTTTATTATAAAATTAAATATGCATTTACTAGGGGCACCTGGGTGGCTCAGTTGATTAACATCTGGCTCTTGATTTCAGCTCAGGTCATGATCTCATGCTTTGTGAGTTTGAGCCCTACATTGGGCTTCATGCTGACAGTTCAAAACCTGTTTGGGATTCTCTGTCTCCCTCTCTCTCTGCCCCTCCACTGCTCACTCTCAATCTATCTCTCTCACAATAAATAAACATTTAAAAAATATATGCAGTTACTGTACATCCCAGCAATTGCACTCTTTGGCATTGGTCTCAGAAGGATGGAAATGGAAATGGTCTCAGAGGAATGGTTACACAAAAAGCTGTAAACAACTATTCATAGAAGCTTTATTTTTAATAACCAAAAACTGAAAAACTAAATGTACTACAGTGGGTGAATGGTTAAGGGAACGGTGGTATATCCATACCATGGAATACTACACATCAGTAAGAGGGAATGAATTATTGATACATCCAACAATTTTAATGGATCTTATGGAATTATGCTTTTGAAAAGAAACTAATCTCAAAAGGTTACACACTGTATAGTTTCATTTGCATAAAAAATTCAAAACAATAAAATTATAGAGAAAGGACAGATTTGTGGTTGCTAGAAGTTAGAGACGGAAGGAGAAATAATGGTGGTTAAGTGTGGTTATAAACAGGGAATAGAGGGAGGCTTGTGAGGGTAGAACACATCTGTATCTTGACTGTGGTTACCTGAGTCTCATAAGTGGTAAAATTGCATAGAATGATAACCACCATGCCCCAACCCACCCACCCAATATGTATGCGTACATGCATACACACACACACACACACACACACACACACACGCACACACACAAATGAGTGCATATGAACTTGGTGAAATCTGAATGAGGTCTGTGAATTGTATTAATGTTACTTTTTCTGATTTTGATATTGCATTATAGTTATGCCAGATGTTACCATTGGGGGTAACTAGGTGAAGTGTACTGGAATCTCCTTAAACACTTTTTTTTTACAATCTTCCATAAATTGATAATTATTTCAAAATTCAAAATTCAAAATTCTGAATGTATGTGTATCTATACATAAGGATAAATATGTATATAAGCATACATATGTAAATATATGATAAATGATAATTTTCTGGAGAATATAAATTCAGAATTGAAAAAATGAATTTAGTGGTTGTTCAAATTTTAATAAAATATTTTGCTCTTGTTGAGTTATGTTGAAAATAATTTCCACAATATCTGGCAACTATATTTATTGCAGGAAGTAAGCATAGTTTATATTTTTAAGAAAAATACAAAATGAAAAGAAGCCAGAGTTACAAAAGTGGTTAAATTTCCATATAGCCTATCTGATTTTCTAAGTGAACTGAGAATTTTCATGCTTGATCCTAGTATCAAATGCAATTACTGAGTGGCTAGTCCTGATCTGTACTAAATGGCATGGAGAAGAGCATGTAGATTGTACTATTTTTATAGGCCTCATTCAAAAGACCTCACTCTGTGTAGAAACCTTCACTTCAAGTTGTGTCGAGCTTTGCCAGTTATTTTGGTAGGAGGCACGATCTCAAGCACACTGGAAGGGAAATTACGTACATCGGACTTTATTTTTGGTAACTGGCATCAGTCTTTTTCCCTAGTTTCCTAATCTGTACATGTAATCTTCCTCCTTAGTGAGAAGACTAGGAAAGAGAATTTCTTTCAAAGAAACCTGAAATGTACTTCTTAAGAGACGAGTGCTCAATGCATACAAATTGCTGTTGATACTTGATGCATATTCATTCATCTCTGGTGATCAATCCAATCACTACTTTGAACCAGTCATTTGTTAAGATGGTAGAAATGGAAATGGTACAAAGCAAATGTTCACAAGGAGGAATCAATTGGCAGATGGGGAAAAAATTCATTATGACGCCAGAAAATAGCCTTTTTATATTAAGGCTGTCATGTTACATTTTGCTTAGTAACAAAACAGAAAAGCTAATGTGGTGTTCACTTTTCCCACAATTTTGGATTTTCTTTGCTCTGGCATAGAATGTCCCTTGACCTAATGAAATCTTATGGGATGGGGCATGTGGGTGGCACATTCAGTTAAGCGTCTGACTCTTGATCTCAGCTCAGGTCATGATTTTGCAGTTTCTTGAGTTTGAGCCCGCATTAGGCTGTGTGCTGATGTTGATCTCTCTTTCTCTTTGCCCCTCCCTCATTTCTGCTCTCTCTCTCTTTCTCTCTCAAAACAAATAAACTTAAAAAAAATCTCATGGGAACACCTAGTTATACACTGGCATCATTCTGAATCAGAAAATGCCTATAATACATACTAATAATCAAGCACCTACAATTATAACAGGTAAAAAGGTTATATAATTAAACATTCATAGCTATATGCCACAGACAGAAACTGAAAGAGTTTAACTTCTCCAAGCCACATAGCTTACATAAAGCCAGTATTCAACCCCAGTCTGAAATCTTTCTACTATAGAAGTGAATGCCTTTTGGAGTACAGAACCTTGGGTTAGAGGTTGTGGGAGGTGTGGAGATAGGAAGACAAAGGAAAGGATATCATCCATTTCATGTGTACCATTTTCATGAGGAAAATAAAGTCCAATGACTGTAATGACAGGATGAAAAGACTTAATATTACATAGATGTTAATGATTCTCAAATTAATATGTAGTTAAAATAAAATCCCAGTTACAATCTAAATGTTTGGCAAGAACTTGATAAATTGATAAAGTTCATATGGCAGAATATATGGGTAAGAATAGCAATAACCATCTGGGAGAAAAAAGATTTATTATGAGAACTTTCCTTAGTAGATATTTAAAAAGCAGCATAAACGTTGCAAAAGAGCTTATACGTTGCAACAAAGATGATATAGTGAATCAGTGGAAGAGAAGAAAAAGTCTAGTAGCAGATACATTCATATATGGGAATTAAGGCAGTTAACAAAAATTATGTTTCAAACCAGGGTCAAAATGATAATCTATTTAAGGTTTTGGGTGAAAACATCAGCTACTTGGTTTTCTACCTTATGTTGAGTGTAAAATACCTTCCTGATGGAGCCACGGCTTGCACATTTTAAAAAGAACTGGGAGAAAATATAGGAGAATATTTGGACTACATCTTGGATGTAAGTTATAATTCTAGGATAGAAAATGTTGTGTTCCCTCCCTCCCCCTTCCTTCCTTCCTTCCTCCCTCCCTCCCTCCCTCCCTCCCTCCTTTCTTTCTTTCTTTCTTTCTTTCTTTCTTTCTTTCTTTCTTTCCTTCTTTCTTTCTTTCTTTCTTTCTTTCTACAACACACCAAGATCAGGCACTATAAAGAAAACAGAGTTAAAATTAAAAGTTGGGTGAAATATGGACTGTACCATGACAAAGGGTAACTGTCCATTGTAGTAAAAGGACTCCTAGACCTAAAACATCAGAGAGCTTGTCTTGGTAAGGGGCCCAATAGATAAGCTACAGAAGAAGCAGGAATGTTAATTGTGGTAATGGAGAAGCAGCCAGTATGTGTAACATGCTTACAGAAACACTAATAAAACAATAAGGACAAAAAATTATTTATCTAGCATTAATAAGGCCATAGGGAGGTGTGTTTCTGAAACATGGCTTGTAAGAGTGCACATGGATACAATAGATAAGGGCCATTTGGCACCGTACAGTGCATTTTAAAAATTGTATGCTTTTAACTGAGAGGTTGCATCATGAGAATTTTCCTTTAAAAATATTTGCATAATTGTTATAAAGATAATTGCATCATTGTTTAGGACAGTGGAAACTCGTAAATGACTACAGTAAATGTCCATAGTACGGGAGGTTCGTTAAATAAGAGTGGATATTTTCAGACAATAGCATGCAGTGAAACCCTTCAAAAATTTACTATATATATCTACATGTTATGGCCCATAAATATTCACAAAACAGCATGCGTGGCATGAACATAAATTTGGAAAAAAATGTATATACATTAGACATGGCCAGAAAAGATACTCACCAGTTATACAATGTGTTTTATTTAACTCTTCTGGAGGGTGTAAGGGAGATAGAATTACAAGGTACTTTCATTTTATAATTTTTTTTTTTTTTAGTTTCACAGCTAAAATGATTTTTTTTTTTTTCAAATGGAGATTAGAAGTACTGGATAGCAGACTTTGGTGTGTCTTATGTCTCTATATTTGGCATTAGCACTGATAACCAGTGGAATGGTTGCAATATTAATTCTCCTTCCTTCTCTGTTAAGGATTCATGGAAATCACCAAAAGCAAGTATTCACTGTGTTACAGGGAATTCAGTTCAATTCACTCAAGGCTTAAACATCTTCCATTCTGATCCTAAGCTTGGAACTGCAAAGAAAAAAAGATAAATAAAAGAAGTAGCAAGAGATGAAGACCATACAGTGCTTGCTTTGTGCCAGGTACTTCTGTAAAGTATCCGTGCATGCACACACACCCCTCCCTTAGCCCTAGGGGTAAGTACCTTTGTCATCATGACATTTTACAGGTGAAGAAATGGAACACTCTAGGAGTGTTCTATTACTCCAGCCAGCTGGGAGTCAGACTCAGAGTCTGTGCTCTTTGTCTTGGCTTTTTGCATCTCCTACTGTCTCTACCCTCCAAATGCCTCCAAGAATGCACATGTATGTGTTGGGGAATCTGGGAAGATTCTTTATAGCTTATCAGTCCACTGGAAGACTTTGAAAGTGAAAGAGCATTAGTAACCATTGTGAGACAAACAGGAGTGAGCCATGGCTGCCCTTGGAAAAGTGGGTCCATCTACAACTGACATCAAATTGGGTGTGTCTCATATTGTCTAATATAGAGCAAAGGTGTTTCATGGCACAGAATAGGTAATATCTTGTGAGAGTTCAGAACAAGTGCAGAGTCCAGTCATGGGAAAAGGAATGTCTTTGTAGGGAGCAGCACTGGCAGGAGGGAGGTTGTCTGAGCAGGATATGCAGAACTGGAGGGGCTAACCTAGATGCTGCAGAGGAGAGACAGACCTAGTGAGGGGATATCAGATGCAAGGGGCTCTTTCAGCCTTATGTCAGACGTTTCTCCTGGCAGGAACATGGCCCAGTCCTCAGGTCCCATTGCAGTGCCCCTGTTACTTGCTTGGAGATAGTTTTGTTCCTTAAGAACTAGCATGCTTTCCTCATTCATGGCAGGTCACTTCCTGACTCAGCCAGGGTGAAGTGATGCCTTCTATGCTTGATAGATCCCCGAGCCCTGTCTACACTGCAACTGCACTTTCCCAGTTCATACCAGTGTTGGCTCACTGGAGCATGTCTTCTGCTAAACTCCCCATTACTGGAGAGCTGAGGCCTAGCCTTGCCTGCCAATCTGAGCCCAGGGCCTGGCACCCTTGAAGATGGGGAATGCGGTGGTCCTGGGAAGCTCCTGAATATTGTTTGAGTGAGGGAGTGAAGACACCAAAACTGATTTGTAGGCAGATTACTTTTTTGGTGAGGCAGTTAAAAGCAAGGGAGTCCTAGAGACAGAGATAAATGAGCAGCCTATGCATGTGTCAAAGCAGGAGGAAGCAAGGTCTGTATTCAGTTAGATATAAGATCTGGAGGATAGTTCTTGCATGCATCCCCTTTTACTTCTGGAGATAAAGAATTTTAACTCCATTTTCCCACTTTTACTTGATACATTTTTCTTAATATTTTCCTGAAACATCCCCATAGTCTACTTTTCCAAATTACTGGTCTGAACATACCAAGCACTTATTACTGAGAAATATCTAGTCAGGAAGAAAAGGTGCAATCTATCCATCTTGCTGCTTCAGCCTCTCATTGCATTCTGACCATCTAGAAGGTATAGATTGGTGAATGGACTAATGCATTACTTCATTCAACAACTATTTATTGAACACCTACTAATCCCATAATATATTTCTGATTTACTAGCAACAACATTGGACCCACCAAATATGGTAAACAAGTAATTTCTGTCAGTAATGATAAAGCTGTCTCGGTTTTCTTTTAGCTCTTCCTTCTCCTTGTCACTTCTGACGCAATCACACAGGATATAATATGCACAGAATGGTATTTATCTACTCAAGGGTCCTTGTCATTTGAGAAAAGGTCTTTCATGGGTTTCTATAAGCATTGTTTTTATTGAGTGTAACATCAACCAAAAAGATGGCCCAGGTGGAGGTGGGCATGACTGGGTGAGAGTGGGCCAGGCTGGATGAAAGTGCCCCATCTCCTAGTGTCAGCTGCATAACATTGGACAAAACAACCAACACAGGGAAACTGAGGAACTAGACCACCTGTGTCTACTTTGTCACATCACTAAACCCAAGGTGAGCTTCTATCTTTGATAATGACCTTGCATGTTTGTTGTTAAAACCAAATTAAGGGGCACCTGGGTTGCTCAGTCGGTTGAGCATACAACTCTTGATTTCAGCTCAGGTCATGGTCCCAGGGTGGTCCTGGGATTGGGTCCCTGGGATTGAGCCCCAATCATGGTCCCCTGTGATTGAGCCCCACATCAGGCTCCATGGAGCCTGCCTAACTCACTCTGTCTCTCTCTGTCTCTGTCTCTGTCTCTCTCTCCCTTTGCCTCTCTCCCCAACTTGTGTTCTCTCTTAACTTAAAAAAAAAAAATAATAAGTAAGACATGTCATTAAAAAATAGTATTGAGTGCACTCAATATATCCTAGGTCTTTCCCACTTTGTTCCTCTCTCTGTCACTGTCAAACATGAAAACCCACCTTCTTTTACTCTATCATTTAATCCTTTGTAACGTATTAAGATATATGGCTGATCTTTCACAGGTAAACCCATCCATCCCTCAGGATGTGATAGCTCAGGGAGTCAGGAAATGAAGACAGAGTTCAATCAAGTGTTAGGCTTCCCAGAGAGTGAACCTCACCCTCTCCTTGATTGCTTCCATGCAGATGCATGTTATCTGGGAATAAATTCCAAGGTTGGGATGGGAGCAGAGTGTGGAAGGTGTCATGGAGTGAAGATAATGTGAGGGGTGCTAACAGGCAACAGTCCCTGTTAGAGAATCAATATTCTCTGGAAGCTCAGTGGACAGGGGTGTTCACGGCAAGCATGGTGTTTCACTGCAAGCCAATAAGTAGAAGACCCTAAAAAAGTTGATATCTTTGTCTAGTTATTTCTATTCCAGCAATCTATCTCAAAGAAATATTCATAAGCTTAGACAAAGACTTATGCCACTTTATAGTTTTAATAGCAAAAACACACATACTAAACGTCCAATGAGTAATGTATAAACAAATGATGGTACAAATTGAAATGGTAGAACTAGGTAATAACCTAGCAATACAAATGTTTTTGAGACTATTTTCTTATGGGAGAATGTTCATATAATGTTAAATTATATGCAATAAATTGCATAAAACATTTTAATAAATCAAAATATTGGCATTAACAGGTGTGTGAAAACTGATCAGAAAAATCTCTTCCCATTGGCCTGCAATATTCATCTATGTTTTCAGATTCTATCTTGATGAAAATTTTTACATTTAACCTACCCAAAGAAATAAAATTTATCTTTATTTAAGAACAGTGAAATGATTGATTTTTCTATACTCTTATTTTTCTGTATCCAATATCCTATTTTGCATAGTGAGTTCTTTTCCCCCTGGGCTATCAAGTTGTCACTGCATTGGAGGTCTCAGACTTTTGAAGCACAGAACAGAAATTACACAGGTACATGGTACTTTTATAGTCAAATATTCTACAAACCAAGAAGGAAGAAAGTACTGGTGGCCTCAGCTATGTTAACAGGAATGCACGTAGGGGGTTTCTTTCCCTGCCTGTGAGTGAGACAGCACACTAGAGGGCATTGGTGGCCCCTGGAGACCTAGTAGTGATACAAGAGACTAAGTGAAAAATCAAGAAGGTCAAGCCCAGAGAGAAAAGGTGGCATTTTTCCAGTTGTCCTCCTTATTGGAAAATGCACTGTTTCCAGACCTAACCTGGAAAACACTGGTGATAGTGTTTATGTGTTTAAACATGTGCATGCAGTGTCTTCAGGCTATTCCCTTCTCTGGGTCAAGGCCTATTGTCATTTAGGTATCTGTTCCTTCAGTCAGTATGCACTGAACACTTGGGACCTGCTAATCCTCACAAGAACCTCCATGGTGTGATGTTGAAATAGAAACACATACCAACTAATTAATAACTTTGCTTTAGGTCATAAAGCTGCCCTATGCTCCTGATCCACAACCCTGGAGTCTCCAAACTCCCCATGAGAGTTCAAATGTGGCCCTTTACATCGGGGCATTGGCCTTCTCCCCTGATGTCCAGGGCACCCCCCTGCAGAGGTTTGGCTCACAGACTGATGTTGCCAATATGTTTTCATCAAACTCAGGATGGAAGATGCCTGATAGGAACATTTTGTTAACAATTTCAGAAGCAGTACTCTTCAAGACTGCAGTTTCTGTCATTTTTTATTATTTCCTTCCCTACAAACTGTTGTTAAAATTCTTTACAACTCAGCCTAAAACAAAGCATAGAATATGCCTTGTAATTTTATCATGTTGCTGAATAGCATATTTCTCTTCTGCTTTATACTGATGGGAAAATAATTGTACTATTCCACTAGATACTGGGTTATGGATGTAGCTTCTATTTTTAAGGGTCTTCAAACATGATAAAAGTAATGAGTAATTGCATCTATTTATCTATAAAATTCCATGTTGACCTTATTCCCTAGGAAATGAACATAATCAATATACAAATATCATTCATTACCCATTTCAGCCACATGGTCTTTTTGCAGGAGGCACAGGCTATTGTAATCACTTAAAAAAATATTTATTTATTTATTTACTTACTTACTTATTTATTTAGAGGGGGGAGGGACAGAGAGAGGGACAGAAAGAATCCTGAGTAGGCTCCCACTGTCAGCACTCAGCATGGAGCCCAACAGGGGGCTTGGGTCAGGAACCATGAGATCATGACCTAAGCCAAAATTAAGACTCAGATGCTTAAGTAACTGAGCCACCCAGGCACCCCTATTGTAATCTTTTTCAGAACAGTGCGAAGTGGTACACAAGGTCTCCTTTTTCTTGTTGAGAGCTCTCCCACTTGTTTCTCTCTGTTTGTTTACTGAATTTCGACATAAACTCTTTCCAAATGATATTATTGTCATTGTCATAGTCCATGCAGAAATAGAAATGCAAAGTGTCAGGAATACAAATATAGGAAGAAAAAGGACATTATGCTACAAGCTCAGTTCTTCTGTTTCAGTTGAGTTTCATAAGAGGGTACAAAAAAAGCCTCTGCGTTGGCCTGCACGCCCTTTGCATACAAGTGTGGGTTTCTATCTACCCTGCTTCCCATGTGTGTCCCCAGAAGGAACTAATGAGGTTGAAATCTTCTGTCTAAATTCCAAAGTGAATCCCAGAGAGCCAGCAAGCCTCAAAAGGTTTTTTATTCAACTTGAGATTGCAACAGGGATATTATTCTGGTAAGATTTGGGTACAATGAAAAATCATTCTCTTACTAGTGGAAAGAAGTCTTTTGCAAACTTGAGTTGAAAAGAAATGTTTCCTGTAGCAAGCAGTACTTAATTTGTGTGTGTTTACTGGCTTTTTTTCTTGCTGTTTATTTTTGTTTTGTTGTTTGGTGATTTCTTTCACTATTTTATTAACTAGGTCATGTATGTCCTACAAGTACTTCCCTTTTTAAAACAAGTAGAAATGTGAAATCAGTGTTGATTACAAACATAACTATTGGATGAAAATAGCATCATTGGTTTGATGAAAATATTTAAAAAGAGAGATTGTATCTTTCATTTTAGTATTGCTGAACATAAAAGGAACTTTTCAGTAATAGCTACAAGGATCACACGAATAAGGCTAAAAGTTGAACCTAAATTTTATTCATGATTGTTTGATAGGAGTTATTTGCAAGCTGTTTTTGTAAGTGCTGTGTATGTGCGAATTAATTTTTTGCTTACAACAGTCCTGTGAAGAAAGTGTTTTATTATTAACTCTTCTCTTAATCGGTGAGGAAGCTGAGGCCCAGTCAGGGTAATTTGTGCCATATCGTATAGCCAGAAAAGAGTAGATGGAGGATTTAAGTTCAGAAATATGGCTCTGAATTTTTGTTCTTAGCTTCTATATCATACTACCTCTCATTAATTCTTTCATAAGTACATGCGCAAAACCCAGAAAAAATCTTTAAAAAAAAAGGTCTTAAAATGTAAAAGATGCACAATGGCCTTGAGTGTCCTGTTTAGACTTTAAGTAAAATAAAAGTGGGCTCAGAGGTGCCTCGGTGGCTCAGTCGGTTAAGTGTTTGACTTCTGGTGAGGTCATGATCTCACAGTTTGGTTCATGAGTTTGAGCCCCTCATTGGGCTCTTTGCTGTCAGCACAGAACCTGCTTCAGATCTTCTGTCTCCCTCTCTTCCCCTCCCCTGCTCACATGCCTGGTCTCTCTCTCAAAAATAAATAAAAACGTTAAAAAAATAAATAAAAGTGGGCTTAGCTCCTCCCCTGCCCTTTGTACCCCAATGGCCTCAGGCCAGGTGCTCTGTCATCTCAGTTCAGTTTCCTTCCTGCAGTGAGATTCAACTGTGTTTACCCACAGGGCCTTGGCATGTGCACATGTGTGTACTGGGAAACTATAGTTTTCATCCTGTAAATCTTACTATTCTAGATGTTCTTATCACTGAATCAGTAGTGTCAGGAAATGAGACATAACCAAAAGAACAGTGTATTTTCTCAGCTTGGACTATCAAAGCAGATATTTGCTGGACTTTTCAGGAACTCAATAGATTTGAAAGCCATCCTTTTTCTATATTCTTTTGTGTATCTTAGTGTTTCTTCTATAACACTAGAGGGGCTACTCCTTTTGCTTCATATAGCCATTTGTGTGTTCAATATCCATTTTACAATATTTAAGGAGCATCCCTATATGCCAGGCACTGTTCTAGATATATATCTAGGGCTACATCAGGGAGTAAAGTCCCTGCCCCACTGGAGCTGATAGTGTAGGGAAAGAAACAGATAACAAACAAGCATGTAAAAAGACTTAAAAGTTGGATGGTAAAGCCTACTGTGAAGTATGGCAAAGTCGGGCAGATAGGGATCGGGGGAGGATCCATGCTTGGGTGACATTTGAGTGTGTACCTTGAAACCTTGAAGAAGTGAGAAAGCAAGTCAGGCAGATATATGGAGCAATAATGCTTAGAACATAGGTACAGAAAGTGTAAAATTTTTGCCATTAGATGGAAAGCTGGAAGTGATCCATTTTTGGCCTAGTGAGTTGTGGGAAGAAGTGAGATTTTGAGAAAGTACAGAGTACCCCTCTCATGCACAGGGTACTTTGGGGGTCTTGTCTCTGGAGGCTTTAGAAATACCCTAGTTAACTCTGTGGCTACTTATGTAGGAGCCATGTGCAAAGGCTATAGGCCTCTAAGGATCCCAGACATTAGCTGGGTACCAATGTGGCATACAAGGGATGTTGTAGAAGTGTCAGTTGATAGTGGGCATACTATAGTGTTCCCTGGTCTCCCCAGGTCTGTGTGTCCTATTCAGCCGAATAAAGAGGAGAAGGCCTCTGGACAGGGGTGGTGGGCAGGACTATAAGACTGAGGGCTCCAGGGTTTGCTGCCTATGTATCATTCCTAAAGACTAATTGGAGGCTGGAGGTAGTCATACTTAGCAGTCACCAGAAAAGTTGGAACATTCTCTGCAGCTTACACCACTGAGAATGTAGGGATTCATGCTGTCCTATCACTGCTTCCATCCCACTGCTGGGCCAACAGATAACCATCCTGGAGACGACTGGCAAAGGCAGATGAGATCTGAAAGACTAGATTTTTTTTTAAAGAATCTGAGTATGTATCTTACAGGTAAATTATTGAATCAGACTTATTTTACTCACATATACTCTGTGTAGGTAGGGGTGTTTTGTGATACCCAAAAAGTGAGCTTTATTGAGGAATGCCATACAGGAAACTATATTTTCATTATACATTTTAGTGCTGTGCATGCAAATTTATACAACCAGATGCATTTAAATTGTTAGCACAAAACCTGGCCTATATAAAGGTCCAAATAAAAGTCAGCTGTGTAGTATGGGCTGATATATCTAGAAAGGATCAGAGATATTTTGGAAAATGACATACTAATGGAAACACCAGAATCTTTTGTATTTGAAAGTTCGACAACAGTCCTAAAGCAAATATATGATGAGATTTGAAATAAATTAATGGTGACTTTTATAGAATAGTACTATCAGAGCTTCTTTGAAAACTTTTGATAATGTAAACTTACCCTTCCCTCATGAATATCTCACATAGTTAGTATGTGCAATGTGGCCAAGGTGATTACCTAGTCACAAAAATCCACATCTCTGTTTATTTAGATAGGAGCTTGAGGGGAGTAAGAATCAACCCAAGTAACTTAGAAAATAGTATTCTAACCATTGACTCTAAGGCAATAATTCTATTCAAATATTGTACTCTAATTTCTCACAAGTGTATGGGTTAGAATTTTTGAAATGATGTATGTTATAATTTTGAGCATATAAGTCAATATATTATGAGTAATTAAAGCCAGGTTTCTCATTGTCAGAGGAAGGAGAGACAAACAAGGACAGGAGCAAAGACAGAATGAACCAGGCAATGTATGAGCACATGGATTTTTGATGTAGTGTAGAGAGAGACACACAGAAATGGACATAGATGTATGGACTGTGGTTGTGTGTGTGTGTGTATAGACATGAATGTCCCAGCTTTGTCCACTGAGAAGGCTGAGAAGCAGTGACACATCAGTAGCAATGAACATACCTAGCTTCCAGAGCTTGGTTTCTAAATATTTTCCAACGAAATAAATCAGACCTTCCTGGAGTAATAACTGATTTCAGGGTTGGGCATGGAAAGTGCAAGATGAACCTAGTATATCTTCTCATACCAGAGAGAAAGGAAGTGCTTAAAAGTGGTGGGAACCTGGTACACCTGTGTGGCTCAGTCAATAAAGCCTTCAACTTTGGCTCAGTTATGATTTCAAGGTTCATGAGTTTGAGCCCTGCATCAGGCTCTGTGCTGACAGCTTGGAGCCTGGAGCCTGTTTCAGATTCTGTGTTTCCCTCTCTCTCTGCCCCTCCCCCAATCATGCTCGCTCGCTCTCTCTCTCTCTCTCTGTCTGTCTCTCTCAAAAATAAATAAACATTAAAAATAACCAAAAAAAGTGATGGGAATCTATTGAAAAAAACATGGGAACCAAGTTGAAGCATTTCCCACTGGCCAAATCTGGAGCAATTCAAGCAACAAAAATTGACAGTTATGGACTTTAACCTATAGAATAAAAGTAACCCACTGAGGATTAATGAGTACACCTGTTGTGATGAACACCCATTGCTATATATAAGTGTTGAATCACTAAATTGTACACCTGAAACTAATATTACACTACATGTTAATTTTTTAACATGGAATTAATTTTTTTAATGTTTATTTATTTATTTTTGACAGAAACAGAGAGAGAGAGGTATTGGGAGCATACATAGGGGAGGGGCAGAAAGAGAGTGAGATACAGAATCTGAAGCAGGCTTCAGGCTCTGAGCTGTCAGCACAGAGTCCAACATGAGGCTCGAACCCACAAACCATGAGATCATGACCTGAGCCAAAGTCATTTACCCAACTAAGCCACCCAGATGCCCCACTAACTGGAATTTAAATACAAATTTAAATAAAAGTAACCCATTGAATAATCCATGAGTTCATACTGGTACATATTTAGTAAATAAATACATAACTAAGTAAATAAGGGAGGAAGGACAGCCCTTCCTTACTATCAGGAACAGTAAACAAAGAAAACCACTATTTGGCAGGCAATCGTAGCAGTAGTTGGTTCAAGCAAAAATGACCAGTGTGTGATAAACAGTGTGTGAAATTTTGATGAGAAACAAAACATTTACACAGTCTCAAAGTCTCTGTCCACAAGATACTTATTAATCAAAAAAGGAAATAATAGTGAGCTTATAGTGCAGAAACTCGGCAAACTCAAGTTTAACCAAGTGATGAAAGTTGCTGATGACAAAATCTTGCCAACAGTGGCACAAAGAAATATCCTATGCTTCCTGATGTGAGGCACTAAGAGCACAACATTGCTTCAGTGATATTCTTCCCTAAAACACATAACTTGAGACATGAGGAAAAATCAGAACAAGCCCAAATCACAGACATTCTACAAGATACCTTACCAGTACTCCTCTAGACTGTCAAAATCGTGAAAGGCAAAGAAAGATTGAGGAAAGATTCAAGATTCAAGAAGACTAAGGGGCTATGACAACTACATGCAATGTGTGATCCTGGTTTGGATCCTGGTCCACAAAGGGATGTTAGTGAAACCATAGATCAAATTTGAACAAGGTCTGGTAATGAGTTAATAACATAGTACCATTAATGATTTCCTGGTTTTGATCATTTGATCATCATGTGGGTTTTGTGTGATATTATCATTGAGGAAGCTTGGCAGGTGGTATATGGGAAATTTTTGTACTAGTTTTACATGATTTTATAAATTTAAGGTTATTTCAAAATGAAGAATTAAAGAAAAAGAAATTAGAAATTATTCATGTGTTATTATATTTTATCATAATAGCATTATCAATTGCTTGCTATGAGGTAGCTCATTTTTATTTGGAAGCATGAACTTATCTGAGTGTCTTGCACAGTGCCTAGAAAGATGCCTTATGTTACAGCCACCTATAACTTTCCCAGGAACAGATATGATTAATTGAAACCCTACACAAGCCTATAAGAATCCAAACTGGTTTTTGTGTGCTCCAGGAAATAAGGTGCCTTTTCCTAAGAACTAATTCATTCTACAGATATCTGGTAGATATTTACCAGGCATAGCATGAAGCACTTTAAGGGACAGTGACAAATAAGGAATGCAGCTGTCCTCAAGGAGGTTGCACTCTGTCACTTGCATTTGGCAGGTCATGACCAACTTCAGTGCAATGTGTTGTATGTTCCATGTGCTGGGATAGCCCAGGTGGGGAGGAGCCATTGATACTAGTAGATGCATTTTGCATGGAGGAGAAGGTAAAGTATTGCAGAGCAAGTGACATTTCAAGAAGATGGGCAGGATGTCCCCTGGAGAATGGAATTCTCAGTAGATTTCCACATAAATAAAGAAAAACATATGAAAAGTTTGGTTTATTGGGGAACAGCTAGGAGAACAGAGTGATGAACATGGGGACTGTGATAGTGAATGAAATGTGAAAAAAGTGGATGTTTCTAGATTGTAAGATGCCCTGACAAGTCATTTGCTCATTCCTTGTAGCTAACAATTTTGTTTATGGCATTCTTTCTTATTGAAAAGAAATTTAGGGACCACCAGTATAGTTATTTGATATCAGCTATTTGATCAATTTTGTTTTTCTTTGCAAATAATCAGTGGAGCTTTAGGAATCATGGGCAGTGGGTGGGCAGAGAAAGCTATAGTGGGCAATGATATCTTCATTCCCCAGAATCTGTGGGAACAAACAGTGGTTGGAGGCCAGATGCGCACAAACATTTGCCTACCTCCAGTTCCCACTGCTGTGTGTTCAACTTTTTGTCTGCATGCACAGGCACATTCTATCTTCATATGTGCAGAGATAGTTATTTGTTTAAATTAAGCTGAAGTAACTTATTCTTTGCAAAATTATAGCTGACAAATGCCAAAATGTGGGATTTCTTAATATGAGAACAGCAACCCTAGGTAGGGATTATATTCTGAGATAGTCCATAGTTATGAGGATGTAGAATTAGAAAGAATATCAACAGCAAAGCAGAATACAACATTCAAAAGACTCAAGTTATTTTATGATAGCAAAAGGTAAATGACATGTATCAACCTGTTCCAAAGCACACATAAATTTTATATTGTGGTCTTGTGAAGATGCTAACATTAGTTTGACAAATTTCATCTGCAAAATGAGTAGAATTTTCCTGAGTTTTCTTAGATATGTGTTAACTTCAAGACCCTTTCCTCCCCTTACTAATGTGCTTATTCTGGAAAAGGGGCTTGAAATGTTCTCATTGGAAGTACAAAGGCTCTTCTGAGGGACATTTTGGAAACTACTTTTAAGAGTCTTAAGGTTGACACCTTGTATTGTTATTAAAATGAATTTACTCTCCTGGGAAATGTATGATAAAATCTAAAATAGTTTGAAGCTGTTAGGTCCCTGAGGCAAAACAATGGGAACAGAAAGGCTGTAAAAATTACAGCTGAGCAGAGAAATCCAATGGGTAGGCAAGGAAATTTTTACAGAGAGGCAGAAAGGATCAAAGGCAAGCCCTTTGGATCTGGGAAATCACATTTGAATGAATAAAAAGAGTCAGAAACTCTGAGTCCTGTGACCTTTTCTCTAGTTAGACATTGTATTTCTGAACAAATACCTTTTCCTTGGGTCTCAGTTTCCTCATCTGTAAAATCAAAAGAGCTGGTGAAGTGATATATAAAGATGCTGCCAACCTTGAAATTCTGTCAGACAGGAGAGCTAAATGTTAATGTAAAGTTCAGTGAATAAATTGCTTTAGAATTTTTTCCTTCAACCAAATCACATATACGAAATGCGTGAGGGTGAGAAGCTAGTTTTAATTTTCACAACTCATCATGTGGTTTATTTTCCTGAGTGCTGTTTATTACCTGAGTGCTGTTTTCACTAAGACTCTAAGTGACCCAGAAAGATAACCAAACAGAAAGCCTCAGTGTTCATGCAGTGATTTAGTCCAGCGTTCTCAAATTCCTTTTCATAAACAAGTAATCCAAATAATGACCCAGAGATTTCAGTGAAGAAGCTCTTAAGTCTCCATTTTGTTGGCTGGTTCTGTATTTTCACAAACTGGCTTAGAGCTGATCCCGGTAGCCCCAATATCTCCTCACCCAATTCAATTGAGTAAAGTCTCTTGCCTGGAACTTTAGGATGGTTAAAAATCTTCCATGTTATTCTAATGATCCACTCCTATTGAGGGCTCCTTTCCTAGATGGAGCAAACTAAGCAAAGGGAAAGTGAAATTAGATGATGTAGGTAGTAGAAGATTTATTGCACAGGACATGCCTGGGGGGCTCATTTAAAAGGAAAGATTGTGTTCCAATTTAAAGAATGCAAATCTCTTCCTAGTAATATCGCATAGGTGGAGCACTGAGCTTGGGGTGGAGCTATAGTTGGAAAGATAACTGTGATTATGTTAGCAAGCACTAATTGAGCTACTGCTATGGGTGCAGATCTTCCTGCAGCATTCTAAGATATTTCTATAAAAACTTTCAGAAGAACAGAGGGCACAGCTGAAATCTGCCCGTTCTGGCTCTTTTAGGTGTCTCAGCTGACTCACTAGAGTCTTGAGTAATCAGAGTGCTGATGCCCTGGCAGGGAGTGCTGTGGGCAGTTGGAATATGGACTTTAGCACCCATTTCGAGAGGATGAGCTGCTCTGGCTCAACTCACTGAATCCCAGCAGTGCTTGAGGGATTCTGACTGATGGCATTCAATTTTCAAAAAGCCTCAAAACAGCTGGGGAGATGTCTTGGTGGATGGAAGGAGAAGGGAATCTTTGCAAAATGAAGTGTTCGCTCACATTTAAAATGTTGGCATTATGTAGTTTGAATCCCACTTTTGCGTACTTTATTTGACTCAATGAAATTGACATTTTTTGAGCATTTTTTGATAAATGAAAGCAAACACAGTGTTTGGAATATCATCATGACTTGAATCACTGAATTAATAGTTTCCATTTTGCAGTCCTTAGGCTTTATCTTTCTTCCCCAGCTTTTCCTCCAACTTCTTCTATTTCAAGTTTGGATTTGAGGGATCTTTCTTCCTTTTAAAGTAACTGAAAAATACTCCAGGACTGTGTACTTAGCTGTCTGTATGTGTGTAAAGAAAGTTTAAAAAGAAATAATGTAAAAATTTATGAATCAGAGAACTCTCAGTATTTTGAAGAAAAATACTTGTGGTTTAAGTAAAACCTGATACCTTTTGAAGAGAGAGGGGGTAGGAGATTGGACACTTGCCAGTTTTTAAAAATATTTCTCTTTGGGTCCCTCAGTGCTCTGAAATGACTGCCTGCTTGTGATGGTGGTCTGGTGTCCTAAATCACAGTGCCTTGTGTCTGTAACACACTTATTTCAGACCCCAAATTATACTGAATTGCATGAGTGAAGTGACAATCAGACAGCCAGGAGGTAAGTTATGGCTGATGGCAGGACAGATAATATGGACCCTGATGATCAGTCAGGTTTGGACATTGTCAGTTTTGGTAATGGGATCAACTGTTGGGTCGGTTTTTGCTTTAACCCTTTCTCTCTCTCTCTCTCTCTCTCTCTCTCTCTCTCTCTTTAAATTTTTTTAATGTTTTTATTTAGTTTTGAGAGACAGAGAGAAACAGAACCTGAGTGGGGGAGGGGCAGAGAGGGAGACACAGAATCTGAAGCAAGCTCTAGGCTCTGAGCTATCAGCACAGAGCCCGACGCAGGGCTCGAGGTCATGAACTGTGAGATCATGACTTGAGCCAAAGTTGGATGCTTAACTGACTGAGCCACCCAGGCACCCTAACCCTTTCTCTTTTCATCCTACTGTCCTGATTTCTTGACTGTTGGTAACGTTAGTAATCGGGGCTAACCCTCCTGAGAATAACTGTGTCCAGACCAATAATATGACATATTTTGTGACAGAAACAGCTGCCAGTATGGGATAACAAGACACAATTTAGGAATCAATGTGTTCACTCCTTGAGGCAATTTAAAACAAACCATGTTTGAACGATAGCAAATACTCATTATCTAATGTTGTCAGTCATTCAAGGCAGAATATTTTAAGGCTTAGCTCTTACACACTAGTGTTGCAAAATTGAATACATTAAAGTGTGAATGAAATTCGTATATTAACAGTTTTAATAATTATCGACAATTGCTTGAATAACCATGCCATGGATTTCCATATAGTGATTTCATGCCTGATTAGAAGTGTAAAATTGAATCTAAGCACATTCAGTTTGTGGGAGGTGCCAACCTGAGTTCCTGGGAAGGTCGACATACATGTCTATGTGGGTGTGGCATCCTGGAATAGTCCACACTAAACAGGGTCATCCATGCAACCAACAATCCCCGAGGTCTTCCATGTGTCCAACTCTATGCTGCATCCCATGCATGCAGAGCAAAGATCATGGAGCTGTTGTGGAGGTGGCAAGAATAACTACAATCCAAACTGGTGTGTATGTGTCCAGAGCCAGTGTGGTACATGCAGGGAGCATGAAGGAAGGTCCAACTGCCACACCTGGAAGATAGGTTCATGCAAGATGGAAGGAGGGGTCTGGATGCCCTGTAGTACCTGAGAGGGCTGAGTTGGGATTCTAAGAGCCTGTGGCTTTATATATGCATAGGAACACACCATTGAGAACTGCATCGTGATCATCATCTTACCTGCTTTGTTGGATGTTTCCTTTTTATTTTTCAGAGCGTTTTCCAACTCCACTCCTAGCATGTGCTGCCTCACACACCACCACAGTCAAGAGGAAGAGAGTCAGTGTATGGCATTCTCCTTCTGAAAGCTATTTTGCAGTTTCTATCCTCTGGGCTTCTTGGACAAAAAAAAAAATCAATCACAATCTTCCATTTTCAAAATGAGACTTCTCTGTTTCCTTCTCCCAAGTTGGGATATTGATCAGCTCATGTGCCTGAGTTGTGTGGATTTACTTCAGGAGATGTGGAGAATTCCTTCACAGATCAGTTGCCAAGTCTAATTGAAAACCAGCCTCTATTTTTGTGGAAGTTTGCATTCTTACTATGGCTTTTTCATTCCCTCTGTTTTGTTTTTTGTATCTGGAAGATGTGGCAAGTCTGGACATTTTAGAGCGATTTTTGGAATGACACAAAGTCACATTCTGTAGATTATTAATGATTTATAGCAAAGCATGCCTATATACATACTTTACTAATAGTTTGTTCACAAAGAACCCCTTATGCATACAAAGCAACAAATAAGATTCAGGCAGTGAAGACATCAGAGTAATCTACTTCCTGTTTATATATTACACAGTATCACAGGAACAATGCACTAGCCCTTTGCACATTAACATTTTTCTAGCATTTGACTATTTGTAATTTTTATTCTGTATTTATATTCTGTATGCTCAGGACTGGTAACATAATTAAGTTTTTAAAATGGTATTGTTAGTTCCTAACTTGGCACTTAATGACTTATTGTCATAATGTGGCATCTTTGTGAGAGTCTTATTCTATTGTGTGGGTTTTCTTGCCTCTATCTTCTGGGATGCAGCACATCCCACACACAGCTGCAGGGAAAATTCTTTGTAGCCATCATATCTATTGCCCTGTTCCCTGCTCCATTTGAGAGAGGTTCTGAGATCCTTCCACATTCAGAGTTGACTTTGCAACTTAGTAGTGGTGGCTTCAAACAGTTGTTTTTTTCTGCCTTTCCTCAGACCTCTGACTTTTATTAACTAGCCCAGGTCTCCCATATTCTGTTCTGTCTCTGTCCTTCAATGGCATGGTTTTATCAAAACTTACTGGTCCTGGAGAGGGACTCTTTCCCCAGGCCACATCTACCTCCTCCTTTCCTCTGGCCCACACCTGGTCTTCTACAAACTTCCCCATTTGTCTGCACCCACTCTTCCTGCTCCTCATCTGAGTACTGTTAGCTCAGCTATAATTAACCAGCACTGTTTTTTACCTGATTTTTGGCTTTGTAATTTTTCCCATGCTGTTTTTTTGGGATGTGTTTTATCTCTCCTCAATGCAGGTCATGTTTCCTTTTCTCTGTTCTTTCTGTGTCCTCTAAAAACATCATATTCTACATGGGGTTCAGATCTGTGTTTGACAAATGTTGACTGAAATTCTCTCATGAGCTAGGGACAGTCCCAGGTGATTTCATATACACATGTCATCATTACTAACCACAATGATAATGATGATGATAATAAATAGCTATTGGGGGATTATCATATTTCAGACACAGTTTTCATATATCATATTTATTCTTCCCAATGAGTCATGAGGAAAATAGGACAATCTTCTGAAGCCTGTTTTACAAGTGAAGAAACTGAGGCTTGAAGAATAATGTAAGTTGCCCCAAAAGTATGCATCTAGATGTTTGCACATCTTCTGTGACGGAGTTACCATGTGTTTGAAAGGAATGACAAGTACATTCTCATTGTTGCTATTCGTGTTGCTGGCACATGTTAGTTTCCTTCTGGGTCAAAAGTCCCTGTCAGCATATTACTTCAGCACCCCACAGCAACCCACCCTTGGAATGGTACCCTTGGACTTATCTGCTGTGGTTCTCTCCCTTCCTTGGCTAACTCACCCGGGGTTTGGTTTGGTTTTGAATTATCACTTACCTGCAGTAAAGAGGAGGAAGTGGACTCATGAGGTGGGCAGCCTGGTAAATATTCACTCATGCATAAGCTGCCACCAGTTCCCAGAACAGAACAGTCACTCTCTACCCAGCACATCTGATGGCATCACACAGTCCTTTGCTGGTGCCCTCATTCTTTCCCATGTCAACACATGTACCCCCAGCTCTAATTCTTCCCTGAAGTGGCTGAGAGCCTACAACCATCCCACTGAGTGACTGTCTCAGAGAACCTGTCATACTGCCCTCTTAACCCTCCACCTTACAGATCCCCAGTCTGGATAATGCCCATGGCCACTGCTTTCTTCCACACTTGGGACCTCATTGATGAGTGGTGTTATACAGTGACATGACCACCAGCTACCCTCTCCCTCCCCTCCTCCGCCTTTGCTTCACCCTAAGTGTCTGCTCCATGCTCTCTGCACAGGTCTCCATGTACAGAGCCTCCTCCTACATCCAAGGTCAGTGCCCCAACCTCTACCTGACCTCCTCTCCTTCTAATGTTATTTGCACTCTGATAATACCACTAATGAATAACACAATCCCTCCTTTCTCCAGAGGGCCAAAGTCACATCAACAACAACTTGGAAGTTTGAGCATTGCAAGTATAAAATGTCCAAAACAGAGATCTTGAGTCATTGGCTCCTGGCTTCCCTGTACTATTTATTCCTCATTAAAGACTCCTGCAGAGTTCCACCTGTCACATCTGTAGACATCCATCCTCTCATCACTGTTCCCACCAATTCCGTCCATATCCACAACTTCATTGTCTCAATCTGGACCCCTTCTGACTCCTTGCTTCTCTCTTATTTGCCCTTCCTTTCCAGTTGTTGCCAGAGTGACCACTGAAAATCAGGCATTATATTCCATATGCAAAATCCTCTAATCCTTTATGTCTCCTGAACCCACTCTCTGTCCCCATCCTGTGCCTGCCTCCTCGGGCCCCACACTCTAACCTCCTGACAATCTTGATATTGTGCCATTGTGTTAAGTTTGTGTCTACCTCGAGGCCTTTGCACTTGTGCTTCTTGCTCCCTTTTCCCATGTCTGCACTGGGCAAACTCCCTAATATTCAAATCTATATTCAAGTGCATCCTTATCAGAGCACATTCCTGCATATACAACAACTGCTGTCCTCTATCCTCACTCTCTCTGCTTACTTCTGAAATTGACAGCATTGAGACTGCATTATTTTGCCCTTTGTTTATTTCTTCCTTTTCTCTGCTTCTTTAGAATATAAGATTCACCAGGGCAGGTACTTTATGTTGCTCAGTGTGGTCAGGAGAAAAGAAAGGTCTTTCTTTACTCTAGTTCTGGTGGGAACCATCCCACACACAGTGTGAATCTCATTCCTTATTGTGCCCTGCTGACTAGCACTGTGCCTGCTACCTGGTAGATGCCTTTTTCCTGGCACTGCACCTCTATCGAGCAGCAGTGAGTGAACAAGTGAGCTTACTGGTAGCTGGCAAATGCTGTGTGTGGATCCATTCTGTTTCTGCATCATAATTACTTAGAAAGCTAACTGGAGCATGGCACATACTTGTTGGGCATGACTGTCATGGAGAACAGTCAACTTTATCCTGTTTAGATTAAAATTCTAGAAGAACATGAACAGATTTTTCATAGAACATCTCCAGGAAAATTAATATTAAAGTTAAAATCATTTTAAGAATTTTTTCGGGGGGGAGTAGTTATAATCTTGTTGTGTATTATATTATTTTCCAGGGTTATTTTTTTCCTCTCTTCCTCTGTGATCCTCCCACTCCATGTAACTTCTGCCCCCCTCAACATGCTAAAACCCCTCATGCTAAAACTCCATAAAAACCCCTTTTGCCTAAACTGTGTTAACATTGCCTAAATCCACTAAAGGAGCAATATTCACCCTGTGTCATACTAGATTTCCTTGCAGTATTTGACACCTTTGTCTATGTCTGTGGACCCTGATCACACTTGCAGCAGAGAAATGTGTCTTGCTCCATGTGACTCTCTGAAACATTTCAAATTCACCATTTTCAATAAGAATATGAAGTGAATGAAATAATGAATGAAACCAGGTGTTCACACTTTCCATCACCTAAGACAGAAACTCAGGTTCATCCTTGACCCCATCCTATTCCTCAGCCTGTACTTCTAATTATACAGTCACTCTGAAAGGCTCAGTATCCCTGATGGTTAAGTGTTTATCCTCTTGTCCATCCGAAATGTTGCTGTTTTAATTCAACATCCCATCATTTCCTACTTGAATTTTTGAGGTCATTTCCCATCTAGTTTTCCCACTTCTGACCTTGCCATCCATCTTCCATGCTGACAATGCATATTCCTTTAATACAAATCCTATCTCATAACTTTTTTTACAAACTATTTGTTAGAAACATACCTGTCATCCATAATTTTCATTACAAACGTCTCTTCTTCCATGAAGCCTCTCTGGCTTTCACAGATACTTTCTCCAATGATCCCATAGAATCTGGTACATTTCTGTTATATTTGTCACACGTGCACAATCATGCTTTTCTGTGCTTCTTTCTCCTTTATTTTATGAGTGATTCTAGGACAGAATCCACATTTCTGTCTTCCTGGGCATTTCCAACATGTAGCATATTGTCCTCACAAAGTTGAAGCGTAAGCACTGCTTCTCAAATACCAATGCTCATTCCCCTTGGAACTGTCACCCCCACCTCCCCTCCTCAAAGACTCATTGAGGGCAAAGGAAGGTGGGTAGGAGGCTGAGAATACCTTTTATTTTTATGCAGAGATCTGTAGACACAGGTTTATAAGATACTGGTTTAATGAATCTTTAAATGAATGAATGAATGAATGAATGAATCTTTAAATGAATGAATGAACACAACCTCCCAAAAAACCCTGTTGATGACTTCCCTCACTTCTCTTACTTTCATTCTGCTTACTTTTTTTCTCTTTGTCCTTGATATTTTCTATATTTACTCCATTCATGCATTTGCTCTTATTTTTCAGCTGTTCTAATTTGGGTTGTTTAAAAAAATAACACAAATGTCACCAGTTAAGGAAGCAAAACTTTCTTCTTCCTATCTGCAGTTAGTACATTTCTTTGTACACAATAGGTGCTAAATGAATGATTGTGAAGGAACAGACATAGTTACAAACCATACTGTGCCATAATACAAAAATAAAAAGGTGGGGGAAAGGCCCTAAATGAATATTACTTGGCTTCTTGAAAATAACAGCTAAGTATGAATTTCTAAGGAAAGTTTGCCAGGTTTTTGTAACATTTCTTATGAACTCTTTGAAGGAAGATCTAATGAATAAGTAGATTTGTCATGTCTGAGTTGCTTCTTCCCACACAATGGATGTTTTTTCATGGGTGGTGCCTTGCTCAGTTTCTGAGCTGAAATTCCATTGAAACAGGGTGGAGCCTGAGTGACATCTGAAGCATTTTTTGATTGAAATGCACTATCCTTGAGTGGAATCGTGTATTGTTTTGTTTTGTTTAACATCTTTTTTGTTGTGGAGAGCCAAGTGTTTTCTCTCTGTCTGTCTCCTTTTTTTTTTTTTTTTTTCCCTTTTTGGCTTGATTTTGTGTTTTTAATAACTCTTTTGAGATATAAGTGACCTACATAAACCGAATATATTTAAATTATACCATATGATGAGTTCTGATTTTTGTACACTCATGGAACCACCACCACAATAAAAAAAATGAACATCACCCCTAAAAGTTTCTTTGTGCTCCTTTGGAATCTCTTCCTCCCACAGCAATTAGCATTTCCTAGAATGTTATGTACATAAAATCATATAGTATGTACTGTTGTTAGTCTGTATTGTATTGTTTGTCCAGATCATAATATTTTTAGATTTTTTCCATTTTAGAGTGTGTATCAGTAGTTCCTTTTGTTTTATTGGTGAATAGTATCTCGTTGTTTATACCATAGTTTGCTCATCCATCCACCTGTTGCTGGTCATTTGGATTGTTCCCAGGTTTGACTACTAAATAAAAAAGATTGCTATGAATGTTCATCCACAAGATTTTGCATGGACATAATGCTTTCATTTCTCATGGATATATACCTAGGAGCTTATTGTATGGAACACGTGGCAGGTATATATTCAACTTTTTCACAAATAACCAAAATGTTTTCCACAATGGTAGTACCATTTTATATTGTCATCAGCAATGTATTTCACTTTTTCTTTGTCACTGGCAACACTTGGTGTGGTCAGTGTTTTTAATGTTAGTCATTCTAATAGATGTGCAGTGGCTTTTAATTTTGTGTTCCTGATGACAAATGATGTTGAGCACCTGTTAATGCAGTTATTTTCTGGATATACAGGTATCCCTGTTTTTCAAAAGTTTACTTTATGGCACTTCACTTTTAACGTTTATTTATTTTGGGGACAGAGAGAGACAGAGCATGAACGGGGAGGGGCAGAGAGAGAGGGAGACACAGAATCGGAAACAGGCTCCAGGCTCTGAGCCATCAGCCCAGAGCCCGATGCGGGGCTCGAACTCAAGGACCGCGAGATCGTGACCTGGCTGAAGTCGGACGCTTAACCGACTGCGCCACCCAGGCGCCCCTATGGCACTTCACTTTTATAAAAGACCTGCATGAATATAAACAGTCTCTGATTTACAATGGTTAGACTTCAGATTTTTTGACTTTATGATGGGGTGGAAGCAATACACATTCAGTAGAAACTCTATTTTGAATTTTCAATTCTGATCTTTCCCAGGCTGGTGATATTCAGTACTAACCTCTTTTGTGATGTGGGCAATGAATGAGACACAGCTCCCAGTCAGCTGGGTGATCAGAAGGTAAACAACCAATACACTTACAACCATTCTGTACCCATACCATTGTGTTTTTCACTTTCAGTATTCAATAAATTAAATGAGATATTCAATACTTTATATAAAATAGGCTTTGAGTTAAATCATTTTGCCCAACTGTAGGCCACTGTAAGTATTCTGAGCACATTTAAGGTAAGCTAAGTAAGCTAAGCTAACATATTGTATAGGTTAGGTTAATTTAGTGCATTTTTATTTATGCTATTTTTAATTTATGTTTATCTGAATATAACTTCATTATAAGTTGAGGAAGATCTGTATTGTTTTTCACTAACTGAAAGAAAACCAAAGAAGGTTTTCATTTTTACAAAAATCATAAGAAAGGCAAAAAGAGAAAATAGCAGTCAACTTTGGTTTTGCAGGAAGCTCTTATAGAGGCAGTTCATAGCCTGAGCAGAGAAGTGTGGCCTTGCCAAGCTCCATCCCCAGGAACTGCACTCAGCCTCTCAGCGTCCAGTGACTGGAGCTTTGAACTGTGTCAGTGAGCGTCTCTGGTTTATTTCTTTATCTATTTTATGTATCCATTAGCAAGATGTGTCCTAAGGTATCAGAAAAACCTAAAACAGGTAATTTTTTGGATCTCGGAATGCTCAAATTTTTTTCCACATAAATTTATGGTAATTGCTTCCTTGCTTTAGGTCCTTCAGGCCTAGGAAAGCTTTCATAGGAACCCTCTAATTTCATATTGTGGGGGAAACTTAGGTGTTTTCTTTGGTGAAGCCTGTTTTCAAAGCTTTTGCCCATTATCTTACTAGGTGTTTTTTTATCTTATTGTTGAGTTTTGAGAGTTCTTTATATACTTTGGATATAAGTTATTTTTCAGTTATGTTTTCCAAGTGTTTTCTCCCAGTCTGTAACTTTTCTCCTATCTTCTTACCTTTCTCACTAGTACAATATCTTTTAAAAAACAAGTTCTTCACTTTGGTGAAATCCTATTTCTCATTTTTTTCTTATATGGATTATGCTTTTAGCGTTGAGTCTAAGAAATTTTTGCCTAACCTAGGACACAGAGGTTTTCTTGTAAGTTTGCTTCTGGAAGTCTATAGTTTCAGGTTTACATCAAAGTCTATGATCCATTTTCACTTAATTCTTGTATATAGTACCAGTTATAGATTGAAGTTCTTATTTTGCATATGAATTTTTCTTTTTGTCTATGGATATATAGTTATCTAATTGTTCTAGAATCATTGATTGGAAAGTTCCTTCTCCACTGAATTATCTTGGGCTTTTGTTGAAATCAAAACCACACTGAGATATCACCTCACGCCAGTCAGTGTGGCTAAAATGAAAAAATCAGGAGACTATAGATGCTGGAGAGGATGTGGAGAAATGGGAACCCTCTTGCACTGTTGGTGGGAATGCAAACTGGTGCAGCCACTCTGGAAAACAGTGTGGAGGTTCCTCAAAAAATAAAAAATAGATCTACCCTATGACCAGCAATAGCACTGCTAGGAATTTCCCCAACAGATACAGGAGTGGTGATGCATAGGGGCACTTGTATCCCAATGTTTACAGCAGCACTTTCAAGAATAGCCAAATTATGGAAAGAGCCTAAATGTACATCAACTGATGAATGGATAAAGAAATTGTGGTTTATATACACAATGGAATACTACTTGACAGTGAGAAAGAATGAAATATGGCCTTTTGTAGCAACATGGATGGAATTGGAGAGTGTTATGCTAAGTGAAATAAGTCATACAGAGAAAGACAAATACCATATGTTTTCACTCTTATGTGGATCCTGAGAAACTTAACAGAAGGCCATGGGGGAGGGGAAGGGGAAAAAAGAGTTAGAGAGGGAGGGAGGCAAACCATAAGAGACTCTTAGAAACTGATAATAAGCTGAGGGTTGATGGGGGGTGGGAGGGAGGGGAATGTGGGTGATGGGCATTGAGGAGGGCACCTGTTGGGATGAGCATTGGGTGTTGTATGGAAACCAATTTGACAATAAGTTTCATATATAAAAAAAAGAAAGAAAGAAATTAGTTGTTCATAAATGCCTGGGTCTGTTTCTGGACACTCTGAATTGTCTCATTGATCTGTTTATCTTCATGTGAATTCATACTATGACAATTACTACAGCTTTATAGTATTTCTTGAAATAAGGTAGTGTTAGTCCTTTGACTTTGTCCTTTCTTGAAAGTTTTGGCTATTCTAGGTCCTTTGTATTTCCGTATGAATTTAACAATACATTTGTCAATTTCCATGAGATGCTGAGATGTTGATCAAAGTGCTTTGAATATATAGATCACTTTGGAGAGAATTGACATCTTGGCAATATTGAGTTTTCCAACTCATAAAGTTGGCATGTCTATCCATTTATTTAGGTCTTTTAAAATTTCTCTTAATAATGTTTGGTAGTTTTCCTTGTACAGGTCTTTTACAACTTTTGTCATATTCATCTCTATTTTTTATTTTTGAATGCTATCATTAATGAATGTTTTTTAAATTGCCATTTCTTTTGATTATTACTAGTCCATCAAAAATAAAATTGGTGTTTATATATTGATCTTGTATCTTGCAATTTTGTTAAACTCATTTATTTGTTCTAGTAGCATTTTTTGTAGATCGCATTGGATTTTTGACATAGATAATAATGTCTTCTGTGAATAACGACAGTGTTATCTTTTCCTTTCCAATCTGGATGTTTTTATTTCTGTTTCTTATCTTATTAATACTGGCTAGATTTCTGATTCAATGTTGAATAGAAATGGTGAGAACAATATTCTTGGCTTGTTCCTGATTTTAAAAGAAAAACAGTCAATCTTTTTACCATTATTATGTTTCATAGATGCTCTTTATCAGGCTAAGGAAGCTCCCTTCTATCCTTAGTTTGGTGAGTTTTTCAATAAGGAATGGGTATTAAATTTTGTCAAAAATTTTTCCCTCTGGATCTACTTCCCAGTAGATAATATGGTTTTCCTTATGATAATATGGTTTTCCTTTTGTTCATATGTTGAATTATATAAATTATTTTTTAAGACTAAAAAATAAAATAACTTACCTTGAATTGCTGGTATACACTCAACTTGGTCAAGATATATTATTCTTTTTATATGTAGTTGGATTTGATTTGCTAGATATTCATTTAATTTTTTTACATGAATTTTCAGGACAGATATTGTTATGTAGTTTTCTTTTCTTATGATTTCTCTGTTATATGTGAGTATTAGGGTAAATTTAACCTCACAGAATAAGCTGGGAATATTCCCTACAGTTGTTTTTCTGGAAGAGTTTGATATAGAATTGATCAAATATAGAATTGATATTAGTCCTTCCTCATATGTTTGGTAGAATTCACCATTGAAGTCATCTTTGTGGCAAGGTATTTAAAACTAAAATGCTAATTTCTTTAATAGATATAGGGTTATTCATATTATCTGTTGTTTCTTGAGTGAGCTTTGGTAGTCTGTGTCTTTGAAGAATCTGTCCATTTTATCTAAGTTGTACAATATATTAACATAAAGTTGTTTATAACAGTCCTTTATTTATATATGTAGACCCTGGGGGCGCCTGGGTGGCGCAGTCGGTTAAGCGTCCGACTTCAGCCAGGTCACGATCTCGCGGTCCGTGAGTTCGAGCCCCGCATCGGGCTCTGGCCTGATGGCTCAGAGCCTGGAGCCTGTTTCCGATTCTGTGTCTCCCTCTCTCTCTGCCCCTCCCCCGTTCATGCTCTGTCTCTCTCTGTCTCAAAAATAAATAAAACGTTGAAAAAAAAATTTTATATGTAGACCCTGAAGTGATATTACCTGTCTCATTCCTGAAATCGATAATCTTTGTTTTCTCTAATTTTTTCTTTTTTTTTTTTTCCTTATTAGTCTGGTAAAAGTTTATCACTCTTCCTAAAGAATCAATTTTCAGTTTCATTAATTTTTCTATATTGTTTTTATTTTCTATTTCACTGATTTCTAATCTGATCTTTGTTATTTACTTTTTCTACTTAATTTGGATTTAATTTGATTTCTTTTTAGTTTTGTAAGGTGGAAGCTAAGGTCATTGGTTTGAAAACTTCTTTTCTAAACTTAGAGACTCAGTGTTACAAATTTTCTCAAGTACTTCATTAGCAGTTCCCACAATTTTGCAAATGTTATATTTTCATTTTCATTTAATTCATAGATGTCACTTTTATTCTCTTAATTTTTACTCTTTTCTCTCTGTATTTTATTTTGTGTAGTTTGTATTTATATGTCCTCAGATTCACTAATATTTTCTTCTGCAAGATCTAGTCTATGGTTATTCTCATTCATATATTTTTCATCTCAGATATTGTAGCTTTCATCTCAGAAGTTGAATTATTTTTATATACTTCATGTCTCTAGTTAACTTTTTGAATATATACAATAGAGTTATATTACTTTTTAAATGTTAATCCCAACATTTTTGTACATTCTGGGTATGCTCCATTTTGATTCATTGATATATTTCCTCATTATGGGTTATATCTTTATGTTTCTTTGGATGCCTGGTAATCATTATTTGGATTCCAGACATTATGAATTTTAATTTCCTGAGTGCTCGATATTTTTGTCTTCCTATAAATACTTTGTCCTGGTACACAGTTAAGTTCCTTGGAAGCAGTTTTATCCTTTTGAGTATTGCTTTTAATATTGATTAAGCAGGACTGGAGCATTTCTCAGTCTGGGTTTAATTATTCTTCATTTTAAGGCAAAAAATTATGAGTACTTTACCTCATGCTCCATGAATGTACTCTGGTGGGGGCAGGCACTATTCATTCCTATCCCTGGAAGTTTATTTTTAAACCCTGACAAATGTTCCTCTGAATATTTGTATTCCTGCTTCTCATTTGGCTTTTGAGTTTGTTTTTCCTTTTCCTACTGTTTTGATATATTAGCTTAGTGTAAACTCAAAAACTTATCACACTGGATTAAAGAATGACATTTTTCTTGGCTTTATTAAAATTTGGTTATTTAATCTAAATTTGGTAATTATGTTACTCTTATGGAGGTTCAATAGAGCTCACTGAAAAATAAATGTTTTATTATTGTTGTGGTGGTTGTTGTTGAATCAAATTTACTAAATCAGCTTTCTTTTTCACAGTCCTCATAACTAACATTTTAACAGATGAAGTTTCTGACAGCTGAGCGTAGGAAGAATAAACATGCATCTGCTAAACACAAGCTAAACTGAAGACTTTGAGGAGATATAGGAGAAAGGCAATAATGGAGTTGAAAGAGGGTGGATTAGCCCCACATATATCTCTTATTTCCCATTAGACCCTCTCTTCAACTTTTTCCTCCCTTCTGTCTTTATTCTCCTTCTATTTCACCTCTTCTCTTGGACATATTTTTCATTTTCATCATTTAGAACAAGACTGTCTTCTTTTTCTTGTGTGGGTCCCTCATCACCATGTTTTTATGTTCAGAGAACAGTCCTCTATAAATGTATTATAATTGTGATTCCCTGAGGGTGATCACACCACAATCAATTGAATTCTAATAGATTTCACTCTGGCATTCACAGCCAGGTTACAAAAGAGATGGAAGAATACATAACAGAGACTGAATATTTCTTTTACCAAGAAACAAGCCAAAGTATTTCCAGCCTTTACCTTCATGAAGCATATGTGTAAATACTCTAGTGTTTTCTCCCTGTTTCTAATTCCCAGAGGCAAATAGGCTAATGACATTAGTCACATCAATCCATCTGTCCCCTTTTCCTTCTGGGGTATAATCAGTTGACATTTCTTTGGCAGCAGAGAGGCTAACCTGGCAGCCTGCTTTGCATCTGTCTTTTCTGCTGATTGCATGGGGGCTGTTTCAACCCTATCCCCTTTGCTTGGTGTGATTCATAGAGGCTTGCTTAGCTGATGGGTTGGAACTCTTTATAAGCTCTAAAGTGATGAGGGAGTTGGGGTGAACTTAAATGCCAGATAATTTCTAAGATCTGAAATTCAATAGAGAAATCAAAGCATTTGATGGGACATACCTTGATCAAGTCCCTGAACCTGACAGGAGAAACAGTGGATATGGAGATACAAATGTGAGAAGAACACTGTTGTTTGGTCCTTGAGGTGCTTACATGTAAGACCAATTTTATTTAGCTAGAGTCATTATGATTTTCCAGGTCACTGATCTGAAAAATGTTTGCAGCAGGAATGGAACCAGATATTGCAGTCTCTCTTTGTAGCCCGAGGGAAGAGACCAGGCCTTCTGTATACCCTTGAAACTCTGGATAGGGGTGGTGTGTTGTGGAGGGTCCCAGGATGAAAGTGTGTATAGGCTGACATGTATGCTCTCTGTTTCCCATTTTATCTGAAGTCTTACTTTGTAGGATTTGAGAAGTGCGAGAGAGAGAGTGCTAGACTGCTAGGTCCAAGTGGAAATACGAGAAATAGGTCATTCTCAGCAAGGAAGGGAGACTTATCCCATGCTCAGGGATTGAGAAGATACCTGGTCACTGGGGAGATCATGACTTTTCCTTTTTTATAAAACTCTTTAATTCTAAGGTAGAAGTTCTGCCTTAGTTATTTTTAAAGCATATTTAAATAGTGTTTATTTCCATGGAATTCAAAGGAAAATCACATTATTTTAATAATAATAAAAAAGAAACACACTTTTAAAATAGACCATTTTTATCCTGTTTAAGTAGGATAATGTATTTCTTCAGAAACATTTTCTCCAACCTTGTGCTTAAAAATAATTGAATTTTTAGAATTATACTTCCTGTGCAGTTTGCACTTTAAAGAATCTATGGGGATCTGAAAGCTGCAAGGCCACCTACTTCCAGAAAAGCCTTATATGTTACAAGGATTCTTAAAACTGTGTGTGGGCTTGGATATAAATGTGTTTTAAGCACATGTTTTCTTGTGTCATCTCTTTTTTTAATTCCCCAAATTTGATTTTATCACTTATGTCAACATTCTCTCAAATTCATTACATCTTGGCCAGTTTCTGGGGTGCAATATTGCATTGTCAGATTTAATCCAATAGAACTTCAGCAAACATCTCCACACTTAGATACTCCACATACATACTTTTCTTAAGAGCAGTTTGACATCTTTGCCTCCCACCATTCAGTGGTGTTCAGGTCCTCTTATACTCTGAACTCCACAGTACCTTCTGCAAGTTTTATGCTCAGTGTAATGAATGGTCTGATTGGGCACAAAGTAGCAGGGGTCTGTTGGTCACTGGGGAGATGAAACTCAAATTGGCTAGAGCCTTGCCCTGTATAGATTCAGGTAATTGTTGATCAAGAACCAGGTGAGAACATGCATACATTTCCTGCTTTGCAAGTCCATTCTGACTCAGTACATGAGGTCATACTAGGCATGGCAGACATGAATCAGCCCATAGCAGAATGCCAAAGAATGTATGATTTTCTTTATATATATGTGTGTGACTGTGGAAAGGAGTTTGAGGATTGAGAGAGGGAGGGATGTCCCTAATTTAGATTCCTAAAAGTTTCATGATGGAAGAGACCTCAACTAGTATAAAATTTCCATTTTGAGGAGAAATAATATAAACCCAAACACCATTGCATTTTGGGTTTTTGTTGTTGTTGTTGTTTTCTCTTGTGGTTATTCATGTAGAATTTACTTCTTATTTTCTTACTTAAACCTACCATGAAAGCAAAGACTATAGAGAGTTTTCATAAGCGCCATGAAAAGACAAATTGTCTTTCAGTAACTAAAGATGGTTTCCTTGCATTTGCTGTCTCAGTGTCAACCTCTGCACTATGTTAAGTTTTCAAGATCCAGGAATAACACCCAGGAGATTTTATTTATAAGCTATAGTCCCCAGTTCTATTGCTACCATAATTATGTTGAATAGATCAATTAAGAATAAGAAAAAATAAAAGATGTTATTTTACCATCACTTATTCTTTGCTTATGGAGATCCTAGTTTCTTACCTACATCAAATTTCTTCTCTCTGAAGAACTGCCAGTACTCCTTGCAAAGGAAGTCTACTGACAACAAATTCTATCCACTTATGTTTGTCTGAGAAAGTCTGTTTCTTTTTTGCTTTTGAAGCATACTTTCACTGGATAGAGAATTCTAAGTTAGTCATTTTCTTCTTTCAATAATACAAATATTTCATTCCACTCTAGTCTTGCTTTTATGGTTTCTGAAGAGAAGTGTAATATAATTCTTATCCTTGTTCCTCTATACATTTTTTTTTCCCGGCTTCTTTCAAGATCTCCTTGTCTTTGTTTTTTTTTTTGTTTTGTTTTTGTTTTTGTTTTTGTTTTTGCAGCTTGTATATGAAAACTGTAGTGTAATGTTTTTTTCTTTTCATTCTACGTGGTGTCTCTGAACTTCTTGTATCTGTGGTTTTGTGTCTGTCATCAATTTTGGAACATTATCAACCAATGTTACTTTAAATATTCTTATACTCCTTTCTTTCTTCTCTTACATACACTACATGTATGTTATATCTTTTATAATTTTCTTACAGTCCCTGGATGTTCTGCTCTGTTTCTTTCATTCTTTTTTCTCTTTGCTTTCCAGTTTGGGACATTTCCTTGACATTTCTCTAAGCTGATTCTTTCCTCAGCTATGTCTGGTCTATTGATGAACCATGAAAGGTATTTTTTTCATTATCTTTCAGTGTTTTTGTTTTCTAGTATGTCCTTTTGATTCTTAGAGAGTCCATCTCTCTGCTTACATTACCGATCTGTTCTTGCATGTTGTTCACTTTTTCCATTAGAGCCCTTATTAATCATAGTTGTTTTTAAATTCCTTTTCTGATAATTCCAAAATTTCTGCTGTATCTGAGTCTAGTTCTTATGCTTGATTTGTCTCTTCAGGCTGTGCTTTTTGCCTTTTAACATGTCTTATAATTTTTTTATTGGAAGCCAAACATAATGTACTGGGTAAAGAAAACTAAGATAAAATGGCCTTTACTGTGAGGTTTTGTGGCTATCTTGGTAGGAGTTAGGCTGTGTTTACTGTTTGGTGTACCTGTACCTGTACCTTGTGGTTTTCACAAGTGTTTCTTGTTTTATCCTCCCCTTTAAATGAGACAGGAAGACTAGAAGGAGCTGGAGTTGGGTATGTCCTTTCCCTCACATTAGTTAGGCTCTGGCAAAATAGTTTTCCTTGGGGAAGATCTTTGTTAAGGGAAAGAAGACACCCTGAGTATATTTCTAAATGGTTTCTGTTCCTTTTCCCCTGTTGGAAGTACAGAGGATTTTTCTGCAATCTTCACCTTGATAACTTGCTGGGAATCTTGGTGGTAAAAACTCACAAAAATGTAGGAGCCCTTTTTGGTGGTACTGAGGAGTACCCCAGGAGTTTTTAATCCTCAAGGTAGCATATGCTCAATCTCCAGCAAATAATCAATTACCCAGTTGCTAGGTACAGTAGCAGTTTCTACTTCCAGAGAGCTGTAATTCTCTGTATCGACCTATTGGCCTGTCTAGTTTTTGAAGCAGTAGTTTGCCCTGTGACCTCAATTCTTGGATGGATCTAAGAAGAGTTGTTTATTTTTAGTGTATTAAGCTTTTCTTTTTTCTTGTAAAAACATGAGTGATGACTTCCAAGCTCTTTAAATATCAGAGTGGAAACCAGAAGTTCCCTCCAGGTTTTAGTCTCCTTCTCCAGGGGACACAAAGTATTACCTTCTTTTGTAGTAATGCAGCTCTAGTGAACCTTCCTTTTCTAACCCGACAATGTTGCCAGAACTGCCTTTGTATTTAGCATGATTCAAATAGAAGTTCTCTTCCATCTCTTTTTGTGTGTTTCCCATTATTATTTCAATCTTCTGGAGCACGTTGGAGATAGTGCTGGAAATGACAGACCAACTTGGGGTTTTAGACTTGCCTCTGCCACTAATCAGCTGAGTGAATTGAGGCAACTCAGTAATCAATCTGTGCTTTAAGTTTTCTCACCTGTGAGAACAGTTACTGACACTTGTGCCCTTCTTCTGATTGTATGAGGATCAAATAATACAATGTACTAATGCTCTTTAAAATGAGAAATCCTGGGCCATAGATTTCTCTGTACTTTTTTTTTCCATCTGGAACTATCACAGCATTAGCTCCTCAACACTTGAAATGCATTGTGAGCTTGGGGAGAAGCAAGGCCTTCTTGTGTAGCCCTAGTCTTCTTGGTCTCCCTTTGTTGCATATATTCTCCTACAATTTCTTGTGTGACCTAATAATGCTTTTTTTTTAATTTTTTAAATGTTTATTTATTTATTTATTTTTCAATATATGAAATTTATTGTCAAATTGATTTCCATACAACACCCAGTGCTCATTCCAAAAGGTGCCCTCCTCAATACCCATCACCCACCCTCCCCGCCCTCCCAATCCCCATCAACCCTCAGTTTGCTTTCAGTTTTTAAGAGTCTCTTATGCTTTGGCTCTCTCCCACTCTAGCCTTTTTTTTTTTTTTTTCCTTCCCCTCCCCCATGGGTTTCTGTTAAGTTTCTCAGGATCCACATAAGAGTGAAACCATATGGTATCTGTCTTTCTCTGTATGGCTTATTTCACTTAGCATCACACTCTCCAGTTCCATCCACGTTGCTACAAAGGGCCATATTTCGTTCTTTCTCATTGCCATGTAGTACTCCATTGTGTATATGAATAAACACTTCTCTAAAGAAGACATCCGGATGGCCAACAGGCACCTGAAAAGATGCTCAACGTCGCTCCTTATCAGGGAAATACAAATCAAAACCACACTCAGATATCACCTCACACCAGTCAGAGTGGCCAAAATGAACAAATCAGGAGACTATAGATGCTGGAGAAGATGTGGAGAAATGGAAACCCTCTTGCACTGTTGGTGGGAATGCAAATTGGTGCAGCCACTCTGGAAAGCAGTGTGGAGGTTCCTCAGAAAATTAAAAATAGACCTACCCTATGACCCAGCAATAGCACTGCTAGGAATTTACCCAAGGGATACAGGAGTGCTGATGCATAGGGGCACTTGTATCCCAATGTTTATAGCAGCACTCTCAACAATAGCCAAATTATGGAAAGAGCCTAAATGTCCATCAACTGATGAATGGATAAAGAAATTGTGGTTTATATACACAATGGAGACCTAATAATTCTTAAAGTTAGGATCTGACTCCTTTGCTCCACAGAAAACAATTTTAATTAATGAAAAAGAAATTAACTTTATTCAAAATTTGAAAATGTTAGAAATGGGTTAAGTGAAATGAGATTTTTTACTTTGATCATGCATAGTTGTGATTCATAAAGCACCTTAGTTTATATTAATTTACACTTTTCTATTTACACTTTTCTATTATCAAAGGAATATATGGAAAAGATCTTAAAGTTTCTTTCTCTGCCTTCATTGAAAAAGTTATTGCTGTTATTACATATGACTAAAGTAGGAATGTGTATGTCCGTATGAACTACCCCCAGGTAACTGCAGCCACATATGGTACAGAACATGAGCCTTCAACTGCACAAAAGGTAGAGAATTAGTAAGCATAAAAGCAGAATTCAAAAGCATAAAAGGTATAGAGTTAATAGTCATAATTTAAAGTCATCCTACTCTAAACTAGAGTCAAACACTTGACTATAGTCTTAGAATGTTGACTATAGTCTTAGAATGTTAAAACGTAACTTTTGAATTAAAAGGAGCTGTTATACTAAATACTTTTATCTGAAGATTTCACATAAATATATAGGAGAGCTTTATTATACTCAAGATGGAAACTATTATATCTGAAAACATTTTTGCTAATCTCACTATCATTTGACCCTTTGCTCTAGCCCATTGCCTTGATGAGGGCAATGGACATAGTTGCTGGCTCTTTCAAATGAAACATGAACTTATGAAATGTACAGAGGCCCAACCAAGGGCCTATGTGAGCAGTGAGGGGTGGTGAGGGACCCAGTTCAGTTTCCTTCCATCACACCTATTGTGCAAATGACAACCTTTTGTCAAAAATTAAAAACAGAATTAAAAAATGGAAATAAATCAAACAGTGTAAACTTTATATACACTTAATAAAATATGCTTCATTTTATGACATGTTTATTTATTTTTCATGAAAAAATGCATGCTCAGTCACTAGTTAATGTGCTTGCATTTAATTTCCTCATGATAAGCTTGTGATAGGGACAGAAAATCCTTAAAGCTTCATAGCCTTGGGACTAGAAATCAGTGATAACAGTAGTCACCAAGAAAATGTATTTAATTGCTGGTTATATGCCTCCTCCCACAGTCCATCCACTTGGCCTCTCATTTTTCTTTAATGTTAAAATGTAGTTCAGTTGGATACTCTGTCACCTAGACTACAGTAAACCAGAAAGAGGATTGTCTCTGAGAGGAGAAATATCATCTCTAGGAGATTAATTCATGTTAAGATGGCAAAGGAGATACTTGGGACTGGAGGCCAGTCAGTATTGAGTTGGCCAGTGTAGGCCAAGTAGAGGTTGAAGGATGGAACAGAATGATCTCTTGGGTCATTTCCACTCTAGTTGTTTATAATTTTAGTTTCTTTAATCCAATTTACTTTGAACTTATTTACAGTGAACTACTGGGAAGAATCAGTAAGGTTTAATTGTAGCTATTTGGACCACTACATGACTCTGGGCAGATAAATAACCTTATTCCTTGTCCTTTTTTTTTTTTTTTTTTTTTTTTTATAAAGATTAGGTTACTAAATAATATGTGATTAGATTCTTCTTTCTTTATCCTTTCCCCTGAAGTACTGTGGGTCATTTACTTCAGCTCTGTCCTCTCCATTCTGTGAGGCTCCCAGCCCACTGAGACAGCTGCCTAAGGGCAGAGGTAATGAACAGAAATTACACCCGACAAGCCACAGGTCCTTAAGACTACTTTTTGGGGATTCAACTCTATTAATTCCCATAATCCCTTTCATTTGTTATTGTGCTGGCTTCTTTCTTCCTTGTCTGCTTTGCCTTGTCCACGTTCTTTCCTTCCCTACTGGGAACATATAACTATATCATCCTTAAGCCCTGTGTTGATACAAAGCTCATATCTAAGACAAAGGAGAATATAGTGAAAAACGAATAAAAGAGAAACATAAAGAATATGTGATAAAATAGAATAGAGAGACAAACCTGGGAGACTAAGGCCAGAGTCTTAGAGTCTCAATATCTAGCTGAGAGGTGATTTTTATCTAACCAGTGAGAAAAAAAAAAAAATTGGAGAAAGAAGGAAGGGAGGAAGGAAGGAAGCATAAGGGTGAAAAGAGAAGGTAAAGATGCCTGGGGAAAAGGAATACGGAAAGGTGAGAAGAGAGGGACTGAATGATGATGGAGTTCAAGAGAATCTTTAGGACAAATACGATTGGCCAGAACTCTTTTGTTATTACTGATGTGATCACACGCATCATAATGAAAGGTTTTGAGAATTCCTCACATCAGAGATCAAAATTCTCATCCCCCTCATCTATTCTTTTTGCTTGTGTCCTGTGAAAATTTGCTACCTGGTCAACATTGTGCCTCACTGTTTATGCTGACACCAGCAGGCCAATGCCAGGGCCAAAGGATCATTTGTACTTGGCTCAAAATGTAACCTTATGCTTCTCAAGAAACCATTTCTTAGTTATTTGCCTAGAATGAGAATGGTTAGTTTTTCTTCCAATTAATTGTCCCCAAGTCTTTGTAAACTATTTTTTGGACAATAATTTCATTATACCCTCTCATTTTCCATGGGAATGTTGTGAGAACAGTAGGAATTGAAATCTTTGCAAACTTTTATACAGGAAGAGGACTCTAGAAGTGTGATTCCTGCTTTAGAACTTGCATGTGAAAAAGAGGCTTAACTAAACCTGAAAATAAAGAAAACGCTGAAGCTTTGTTACAGATTTGTGCTTTCAAGTCTTATCAACAACTAGCTAGATTCTAAGGTAATAGAAATGTCCTCATAATATCTAGAAAGTTGAAATTATCTGTGTATACCTTTTTAGAATTATTTAAGTATTAAAATGTTCAGCATCTGTAGCCAAATATCAGTGGCTAGTTTTACATACTGTCAAATTTTTTCAACCCCTTGAAAGTGATTGATCTAATTCCCTGTCCATTGAACAAATACAGTGAACACAGCTCGCTACAGATTTGATCTATATGGCTAAAATCTGGACTGAAATAAACAGTATCTTGGAAGATCTATCACAAAAACCATGTAAATGATATCATTGACATACCTGACATACAGTAACACACTTATAATCTATTGATTCCTTTAGGAAGTCTTCCACTTCTCCAATTGTCTCATGCCCCTCCCCCAAGAAAACAGAAATCCAGAACAAATAGCAACAACAAAACCAGCAATGGCATGGAGTCATGGAGGCTTAGTTCACCAAAGGCTGTCTGTGCAGTGCAGTTTAGCACCTTAAACAAACACACCTGCTGTCTAGAGTTGACTGTATGGCTGATGTTTGTCTGTGCCCAGCATGTTAATCTAACAATCAAGATTTTCAGAGGGAAAAGGTATTGGATGCATTTACCTATACCTTTAAACACTGCCATGTGTCTATTTTAGTTTATGAGAATTACAGATTTTGAGTTTTTCACTCAAATTATCAGTCTTATGGTCATTATGTAACAGAGAAAATTTCATTTCTAATTATAGTGTTTTTTTTTCATTTTTTGACTAAAGATGATATGTCATTAAGTCAGTGTATCTTCCTCAGTAGTAGATCCCCCATTGGACACAAAAGGTATGTTCTGTAAAGATAAAAGTGTTTGTTAAGATTCAGTAACTTGTAACCTACCAAAAATGAAAATTATATGTCTATTTTAAGTAATTATTTAGTTTAAAGCAGAACTTCTTTTTAAATATATATTCTCTAATGATGGGAAAGAACATTCATCATGGAAATACTTATTAAAATTCTCAGTCAGCAGGTGTAATTAAACAGGACCAGACATCCTACAGGGCAGCAGAAGCAAATCTGTTTGAAAAATGCAAGACATGCCCCATTTTGCTCTTTTCTGTCAGACTTTTTTCAATTAAGTGCAAAACACCAACAACAAAAAATTAGGATGTCATGGTTGTAAATATTTTGTTATATAACTTTCCATCACTCTGAGAAACAGTTGGGAAGAAAAAAGGGGAGAGAAGGCAGAAGAGATGGGGAAGGGAGAAAGGAAGTAGAGAGAGGGAGAAGAGAGGAGAGAGGCAAGCAGGAAGGATGAAAGGAGAAACAAAAATATAAAAGAAAAAAAGTGATGTTAAGATGTGTCAGGGCACTCCCTTTTGGGACATGGCACTTAAACTTTTCTTGTTAACATTCTTTTTTTCCCTTTTTTTGTAAATAGGAGGTTGCTTATGTATAATCACTTAGTTACTTGTATGAATAAGCTCATTTAAATAAAGCACTTTGAAATTTTTAAATCTCCAATGAATTCTAAATCTCAAGTGCACACCTATAATCTCATTCTTTCAAAAGGTGGCATTGATAAGTTTCCTGTGAAATATGCTCAAAATAAGTGATGGAAGTTAGGCTGAAAGATAAAGCTAAATATGTATCATCTAGAGCCATGTGAAAACAGAATGGAGAATCAGCCAGCTGACTGTGGATGAAGGAGAAAGTAGAGTAATGTGGCTAGAGCAAGATCCCCCCCCACACACCCAGGGAGGTTTAATCTCCTTGCACTCAGCTCACCCAGGGGGGATGCCCGCAAGGCTTCACCTCTCAGAGATGAAGCTATGTGGTGCTGAAGAGCTGCAGAGAGCTGCCTGGTCATCAAGTTTATGCCTCTTTTGCTGAGGTAGTCAGTTCTAACTCAGCACTTTGCCAGATGCAGCTACTATTGATAAAAGAACTTACATTTAGTGGAGAAGTGTAACACTCTAGGCAGAGCTTTTATTGAACATACTCTTTCCAAAGTAGACTTTGTGCAAGTTTGTGATTCACAGCAACTCCTTAGTGGTGTCCCAGGCACAGCAGCACTTCTGTCCAGGAGCATAAATGTGTTAGCACGCTAATGATGCTGGAGCTCATGCTGCTTCAGCAGTTTTCCTGGGGCATTGCCTGTACAGTATAAAGCAACACTGCTTACATATTATCTTAACTTTATGAAAATCCTTTGATGTGTGGTATGTTTTCATGAGGTGTTCAGCTATTATCAAATTCATTGTTGAAGCCAAAGTTTGAACCTCTAAATGTTTTGGAGCTGTCAACATCTATTCATGCCTTCTAACAGAAGCTGTATGTTCTTTGGAACTTTAAATGTTGTAAGGCACTTTATACTTTGTTATTTACCAATATAAATACTTTTGCTGAGGGTACTGGAATAGAATATATCTCAGACAATATAAAGGTGAGAATGCCCTGAAAACTGCACTGACATCCCATCCTTGCTTATTATTGAAAACCTCCTTCAATTTTTATATTGTGTCCTTTTTCAAAATAGCTGATGATAGTTCTTTATTATGGCAGTCATTCATATTTTGGGAACATGAGGACCACCATACTTACTAGAAATGGTGGATCCAGTCCAATATCCTAGACAAGAGTCATACATTTGTGAGCTTTTCTTGTCAGTGACCTTGACAAGTTAGAAGTCTATTCCTGCTATCTTCACCTTCCTTTAATGATTTATTTTGGGGGGCTTGGTGACTCAGTCAGTTAAGCATCCAACTCTTGACTTCGACTGAGGTCATGATATCATGGTTCATGGGTTTGAGCCCCATGTGGGGCTCTGTGCTGGCAGTGTGGAGCCTGCTTGGGATTCTCTTTCTCTCCCTCTCTTTCTGCCCCTCCTCCACTCATGCTCTCTGTCTCTGTCTCTCTCTCTCTCAAAATAAATAAACTTTTAAAAAAATAATAACTTATTTTGGATAAGTTATTTGATAAATTTACTATAGCTATTCTTGAACATAATTATTTTTTAAATTCTGAATTACTTCTTGAGATAGTTTTACCTGTTCATTGCCTAACACTGTCTATCATTTTTAAAAAAATATATATAGTATTTTAAACTCACATATGGGTTAACACATAGTCAAGTATTTTTACAAATATAGAAAACCAACCCATTTCACTTTTCTCTTAGAAATTGTGCTTTTATAGACTTGGATCAAAACTTTCATTTCCACCATTCTATTCAATAATAATTCATACATATATTTATTTATCACTAATGTTATCTAATAGGAGGATTAGTTAAGTGATCTATATCTCAAGTTGCCATAACATTAACTGTTTTTTGTTTGACTTCCCTGGAAGCAAACCTGAGATTAAGATCCAAGTTTTAGCGGTTTTATTTAGGAAGGGCCTTGAATGTTGGCAGAGAAGTGGAGGCAGTGATATAGGGGAGGAACACCAGCCAAAAAAGCCTCATTTTTAATCCACTTCCACTGAGAGTGACTGTAGCTTACTTCCATGGGAAACAGTGGGCAAAGGTGTAAAACACACTTGTCCCCATTACCTCACCCAAGAAAATGGAGGATGCATAGTATGTGGTTGAGGTACTGACATTTGGTTCTGGTAAAGTTGTTGTGAGGAATAAATGCATCATTATGTGGGAAATGCTTTGAATAACCAGGGCCTGGCACATGCTAAAGTGCTTGGTATCTGCTAGCTATTATGATTATTTACTATGAAATTATATGATAGCTATTTTAAGAGCAGTACATATTTATTAAATGCCAACTATAAGCATAGGATCCATAGACCCTAGGTTAACCCCAATGGATAACACATGGTCTCACTAAGCTTACAAGTTAGTAGGGAGACAAGCCTGTGAAGAAACCAGTGTGGTTGGTGCCAGAACACAAACGGGAAGAGTATGCAGCATTCTGTTTGAGTGTGGAATAGGGGGCCTCATTTAGACCTGTGCTACAAAAGAAGGGTATTTAAGGTTTCCCAAAGAAGGCTGACCATGGAGCCTGGCCAGGCTGAGGAAAGACATATGGGGCCATAAAGACTACAGAACAAATATGGAAACATGGGAAAGATGATGTATTAAAATGAGAACAGATTTTTATCATAGAACAGTGAATTTGGAAGACCAAAGAAAAGGACCAGCTTCAAGAGCATGTGCGCTTGACAAAGGCAGTCACCCAGGACCCTGTGCTTGGAAGGGCTCCAGACTTGGTTTAATGCTCTTGCCATCTTGAAATTTTTCATAATTTTTGAAAAAAGGGATCTTGCATTTTAGTTTTCACTAGGTCCCATGAGCTATGTAGTGATTCTGCATAAGAACATTAAGTTTGGGATAGATTATAGAGGTTCTTATAAATATTACTGTGATGGTTAATTTTGTATGTCAACTTGACTGGGCCATGAGGTCCCAGGTATTTGGTATTCTGGATGTGTTTGTAAGGGGGTGTTTTTTGATGAGATTAACATTTTAATCAGTAGACTGAGTAAAGTAGATCACCCTCTCCAGTGTGGAGGGTTGAAGTTCTAATCAGTTGAAGTTCTGAATAGAAAAATTAAGCTGACCTTTTTGTCAGTAGGAGGGAATTCTTCCTGCCTGACTGCTTGACTTTGGACTTGAACTGCAACATTGACTCTTTTTGGTTCTTAATCCTGCTGGCCTTTCAACTGGAATTACACCATTGACTCCTCTTGGTTGCCAACTCTATGATCACATGAGCCAATTATTTATGAAATACTGATATATAGATGGATATAGATATGTAGATTTAAATAGACAATTTCATGGTCGATAATCTCCTGTTGATTCTGTCTCTCTGGAGAACCCTGACTAATATACCTGCAAAAGTTTTTGTAGTTTTCTGTAGGAAATTTGCATTTTTTTTTATACAGGAAAATGGCATGTGCTCTAGGTAAAAATCCAAAGCACAGAGAGGATGAGTTAAATCAGGAAAAAGCTAGTTCAGTTGTCCAGCAGAGAGATGATGAGGGCCGACATTTAAGCAAAGTGGTAGTGAAGGAAAAGAAAGCAGTTGGTAAACCATTTGGTGTGGAAATTTAAATAAATTGAGTCAGCAAAGAAAGAGGCAAATGGAAGACAACTTCACAAAGAAAATTTGGGACACCAGAGTCCTCATGCTTTTGTCTTCCCACACTTGAAAATCTCCTAGATAACTCTGGTCATTCGTTTTTTCCTCCTCATCTACACTACCTCCAGCAGCATTTTCCTCTTGCTACCATGTGGCCACCAGACTATTGCTCAGTGTCCAGATATGGGTGCCAAGTGGGGGTGAACATATTCTCTAGTTGGTCCTGTTATCCATGCTGATGGATGGATTGAACTTTATGTGTCTGTTTCTGACTACAGAAAACATTAGGGGTCTTCAGAAGGCACCCTGAAGGTATTCCTAGCTACCTTTCCTAGGTTGCAAAATAAGAGCTTGGAGGCATTCATTTGGTAAATAACTATATTAACTTAAACATGCATAAGCTGAACCATCACTTACAGCATGTTTTTTTCTAAATCTGTCTCCAAAGTTCTGCTGTGGTTATTCCCACTAACTGGACATTTTGCTCTGCACAATAACACAACGTCATCTGAAAACTCAGAGATGGATTTGTACCCTTCTCCTTCTAGGTCAGTTACGAAAATGTCAGCAGCAATCTCCATGCCTCTCTAGAGAGCTCTTCTCATTTTAGTATCTTTATTCAGAGACATACAGCATTATTTCTAACCATCATTTTTTTTTCCATCAGCCAATTCAAATGGGTGACACAATGTCTTTTCACATAGATTGGGTTTTCTTCGTTCTCTCCTGTGATAATCATATTTCTGTCTACAGGTCAGTGTAAAGTTGTCCATCTCATTCATGTATTCATTATGCAAACACTGTAAAGCATTTACCTTAGGTTAGGAACTGGGTTATGGGCTGGCAGTAGAGCAATGAGTAGACCAATGTGGCCACTCTTATTCTTCATCTCACTCATAAACAGACCAGTTCCTACCAGAAAACCCAGTGATGAGGGGTTCTGAAGCTCCAAGTGGGAATTTAATCTTAATAAATTGAACTTGACACTCACCTATCTAGAGGACGTTCTAACTCACATATGCCCTTTATATTTTTATTATTTTGTAATAGAGGGCATCTCTAAAAAGAGTCCTTAGAAACCATGTCCTGAAAACATCCAGTATTGGTGGCAGCAGCCACTTTGCCCCAATAGTGTTTTTATGAGCAGTTTTCACCATGCTGCCTTAGGGATGCCTCTTTTGACGCTGAACTCAAAGTCTGGACTCCTGGTAACTGAACTTTTTCTGAATTTGTCCCTAGAACTGAAGGAACTTGCTGCCTTCATGTGGAATATAGGACAGTGCTCTTTGGTGACTGTCCAAACTATTCAGGCTGCAGTGGTACACACTGCGGGCACTGTGAGATGAGCTCTTTACCAGGGCTGGGGTTGACTCACCATGTACCAACTCTCTGAAGGTCCCATAAGAGGCTGACAGGCACATTCACAGGGCAGCAATGGGCCTGAACTGATGGGTGCCACCCCATCCTGGAGAGTGCCTTCTCAGTGCTTCATCCTTTTACATCATGGTCTAACAATCTGTCATTATGTTATGTACACTAAGGTACAGGGATATGACCTGTCCCAAGTTATACTGCTAGTTAGGGACAAAGCCAGGACCCAGACTTCACAGCACCTTTGGAACTTCAGGATCCTCTGGGAAGAAGAGAAAATTCTCTAGAACATAGAGTTTACCCTCCTTCATTTAGGTAGGAGTAGGAGCCATCTAGTAAGGTACTCAGCATCAACTGGTCATGCATTAGGTTAGGTCAGTCTTAATGTTTTCATAGACCCTGCCCATATTTCATCTTGCTCCACAATAGGACCTTATCTGTGTTTTGCCAGCAAATAATGAGGAAGGTTATGAAAACCCACCTGGGTGCTATTCTTCAAAATAACAAGAAAAAGGGTCAATTGCTCTGGGGGTAAGTCAGGAGGAAAGTATGGAAACACTCATTCCAGGATTTCCTGCTGACACTATCGAGGACATTTCAAATATGAAGGTGAAAGCAGGCTTTCATATACAAAAACTGAGTCAATACTACCTGAGCAATATGAGAGAGAAATACAAGAAACCAAAGATTAGATATCAAATTAAAAGTTTGATTAGAAACCAAAACTAAGGGTAAAATATAGGAATCAGTGATTTAGTATGCCTCTTCTAGAAAAGTGTAAGAAATTGGAAAGTGTTTAGGGAAAATAGAAGCAAGATAGTAAGTAATTTTGATGTTATTCTCCAAATGCAAAGTGATGGTTTTATAATAAACATTCTTTGACTTCACCAGAAATATGTTTCTCAAGTTGCAAGGCCTGGAAATTTCTGACACTAACTAGAACCAACATAAACTTATGTTTATGATTTGTAATTTGGATCATTACCTTTATCCTGACACTTAAAAATGATTCTAGGGGAATAGAGAAAAAAAAGACTTTCTACTTTTTTTCTACTTTTTTCGTAGATGTTCTGAGTTACATATGCTTAGCATGGATACAAAATAAATAGGAATCCCATTACTGATCAGGTGTAGCAACTTGGATCTGATAATACTGATAATACTCAAATTTCCCATATATGCAGTCATATATTGCTTGAGATATAATTTATGCTTTTAATAATCTGATTTTGAAGGGAAATATATTTCATATTGATATTCTCCCTGAATAAGGAGATGGAAAGCAAATATATCAACCTTTCATTTTAATTCATATTGGGTGCATGAATCTTAAAAGCCTAAGTTCCAGACCAAGTGAGGAATGAATCCAGGATGATTAGATCAAGTAAGGCTAATATTAGAAATGCTGATCGTTGGCTGGTGGTTAACTTTAATGGCCTCCAGAAGATTTAAGGCAGCTTACAAAAAATACATAATTGCTGTAAAAATCTTAAAAATAAGATATTTGAAATCAGGCCTGAAGGAAAGCAAGGGTAAGAAAAGTAATAGGAAGCCATGGGAAAGATCAATTTTTAAAAATGCATACATTCATGGTTGTCTATTCCCAGCAAACAACACAAAGCAAGAAGGATAGTTATTCATGAAAAGCATGATACTCCTGGGTCTGGCCTGAAGAAGACTCCCCCATGGAGCTCCATAAAGAATTCATCACACTGCACTCTTAGCACCTCACCTTTGGGCTCTAAAGCAATGAATCCTGTCATGACAGTGTTGATGATAATAATAATCATGACCACTTCTTGAATATTTACCACATCCAATTATAGAGAAAATTTGAGTCAGCAGCCAAAAAAAGCTCTGCTGGCTAGTACATGGTTTGTTCTCCACTCAATGTGACCATTAAGGCTTTGCTTTTAACCGCCACACTGTAAATTAGGAAAAGAACAAATTCAAGACATTTTAGTATGAAAAGAAAGAATCCTCTATGCCAGAAGATAGTGAGCAGCGAGGTTAAATTGACCTATATGTGACTTTTTGTCTAAAATAGATTTGGACTATTATATCAAGCAAAGTCAATCAAATGACAAGGTTGCTATAATGCTGTAAGGGTATGCATAGGAGTGGTACTAGGGTTACAGTTCTTCCCTGGTCAGGATTCATTTACATTGAGGTGTTAAGAAGGTAGCAGGAATAATAAAATGCCTGCAGACCATGTCCTGGCACTTTTTTTCAGAGAAATAGAACCAATAGGATGTACGCATATAAAGAAATTTATTTTAAGCAACTGGCTTATGTGATTATAGAGGTTGGCAACTCTAAAGGGTGGACCAACAGGCTGAAGATGCAAGGAAGAGTTAATGTTGCAGCTTGAGTCCAAAGGCAGTCTACTGGCAGAATTTCTTCCTCTTTGGAGGACATCAGTTTTTGCTCATAAAGTCTTTAACTGTCAGACAAAGCCCACCACATTAGGGAGGAATAATCTGCTTTACTCAAAGTCTCCTGACTAAATTGTTAATCGCATCAAAAAAAAAAAAATGCTTTCACAGCTACATATAGACAGGTGTCTGACCAAATATCTGGGCATCATAGATTAGCTAAGTTGACACAAAATTGACCATCATACCATGTTATGAAAGGAATAGAGGGAACAGGACGAGAAAGTTAAACTCTATGATAAATAATGGCTATGGACCAAGGCTAGTTTTCTATGTATGTGTTTGGTGTTTGAAGGGCATCCTAGGGAGTGAGGAATCTGATTTGTGGTGTGGGATGCTGGAGTGAAGAACAAGGCCCAGTGGGTGCCATCTACAAGAACAGACTGAGGTTGTCTGGACACCAAGATGGGCTGCTTCCCTCATTTTGGGAAGCATTTGCGAAGCAGTGAAATTGGCTTTCAGCTTTTGTGAAGAGACCTGTTTGTGGCTCTGGGTGGTCCTAGATCCACTTCTACGGTTTGGTGAGATTTAGTTTAAGATTTTATGATTATTAAATATTCAATTTTGTCTTTCCAAAACAAACTTGAGTAAGTACTCCAAAAATGCAAATGAAATAAATAGCTCAAACCTGAATTTGAAAATGATCAGGTAGAGTGATATGGGGCAAACAGGATGAATATACAATAAACACTACATCATATGGCAATGTGCTTAACCAGATCAGAGTGAAATTCTAATATGTATGTGTGAATTCTCATCAGCTGGTGAGTGTGATTCTCACCATTTTATTCTGCAAGTTCAGAAGGGGTATTTTAGAAATGTGACGTCAGCCAGCACTTATACTAATGAAGTCAGAAAACAAGATTTCAATGGCTACTGTAACCACTGGTCAATGAATGAGGGGCTTAGAAGCAATTGCCAGAAGGCAGAAGAACTTTCCCATGGAAATGATTTTGTTTTTATTTTTGTTATTTGAAACATATAATAAGACCAGTAATCCACACCCCACATCTTGTAATGTTAGATTAGGGCATTGGTTTCATTGTCAAATATACAAAGCATGCTGGCCTTGTGGGGATTGAGCCTGGAGGTCTCCGCACAGGTCCCTACAGACCCTCACATAGGGTCCTGTTGGAGCTTCCTCACTCTGTTTTTGAAGTCCAGTCTTGAATTGCTATTCATAAGAACTCACACTGACATTTCATGTGTTTCTAGTTGAATAAATTTTACATACACTGAGCTTTTCTGGTTTTTGACCTGAACCTGTCCTTCAATGAGGCACAGTTCCATCTGGGACAGAGAGCAACACCAATGCCCAACTGCCCCAGAACTGCATCCTTGCCTCAAGCAGCCAGGGCTCTAGAAAAGCAGTCTCCCTAGATTATATATAGCCTGGTGCTCCCTCAGGACCAACCAGAGTGAGCTCAGGGTACATATGGTTTATCCATATTTCCCTTAGACACACTCACATACTCTCTTCCTCTTTCTCTCTGTCTCTGTATGTCTCTGTGTATCTCTGTGTCTGTCTGCCTATTTTTTCCCCTTCATATCAAATAAGGGTCTGGAGAAGAAAGGAAGGGCACTGGGCCTGGGGAGGGTGTTGCCAACATTGTTCCACTCCCCTGTCCTGTTCATTTTCAACATGCTGAAAACTCAATCCTGGATTAAAAAACAAACAAACAAACAAACAAACAAACAAACAAAAAAACAAGAACAAAACATTCACAGGAATTTGAGAGAAGAACCAAATTGTGAACTGATTAATTTAAAATAAGAAATTGTCAGCAGACTAAGCATAGAAGTCCTCATGGCCAGCTCATTCTCTCCCTATAATCAAACCCCTGAGAAGCCAGATCATCAGAGCATTGCTTTGGTGGATGAGGATAAAAACCCAAAGCAAATGAGTGGCTCTTCTAGGGGTAGCTTTGCCACTCCTGCAGAACTCTTTGATCTCACTTTTATTCTGGGATCTTTTCTTTGGTGCCACACCTCTTTGATTTTGTTTTCCTTGACAGGCTGATAGATATGTTTTGATGCTCTAGTTGTCTTCCTATGTGCTCATATCTGGATTAAATTTGGAGTATTTCCCCCCTAATTTATGAATTCTTCTGAGAACCTAATTATCATCCTCAAATACTGACAAAAAAGGAACACAAACTATTAACTATTAAAATAGTTTCATGAGTCAACTTCAAAGGAAAAAGGAAAAATTTTAGAGCAAAGAGATAGCTCAGAAAAATGTGATACTCCATATTAATGTGCAGTTGCCATTCTGGTTCACTTTTCTGTAAATTTCCTCTCCCCCGGCCCTTTCTCGAATAAAGAATGAATGCTATTTTACCTTTTCCTCCTCTTTCTGAGTTTCACAAAATTAGGTAGGTGTTTTGACTTACAGTTTGAGCCTTAGAATTCTAGTTATGTGCATAAGTGTTCTCTAAAGTTTTGGGGAGAAATCCTCTCCCCCTAAGGTGAGGAATTGTCAAGAGGATGCCAGAGCATTTGGCTTCATGTGTTAGGGTATTCTCTCTATCCCCAAAAATGCACTTTTAAGAAAGGTCGGATTAACTCACTATCACTAACATGTCAGTGAATGAGAAGACTTAAAAAGTTTTCAACTGTAAATAATTAAGCAATATTTGTGTTATCTCTTCTATGGATATTTGCATATAAACGGTCCATGATGGAAATAATGAAATTCTAATCGGGGAATTGGGGCATCTTCTAGGTAGGTGGGAGGGATATTTGAAGTGGAATGGCCTTCCTGTTCCTGAAATCATAGCTGTTTCCTGCCCAGCCCTTTCAAGGAAAGGACTTCAATGTTAGATTATTTTAGGTGCGTCTGAAGGAAAAAAAAGTAATCTAGAGGTCAAAGAGGCAACTCAGATAAAACTAATGAATATAATTCTTTGCATAGCTGATCCAGTTAAGGAAGAGTCCTTCCTAGCACAGGGTCTGGACCTGTGATAGCAAGTTTGCTCCAGGAGGCAGGTCTAAAACTCACGAGCATAAGCCAGTTCTTTAGTTAATCTTATTTTCCAAAATGTATCTCTAACCAAAATCACTAGATAAATTTAAAAATACTTCTAAGAGAGAGGGAAAAATCCTTTAAAATAAGAAGATATATTCTTCTTATATATTAAATATAATATTTGGCATAATGTGGAATTCTTAATCATTCATTTCATCTTGAATTTATTGTTATTTGATTAATACCAGTCATGGCTACACCTGTTATTAAGGCATGAATGTGAAATGCAAATGATGGTGTTAACAAGTTTTATTTAAGTTTGTTGGAGATGTTCAACCATGAAGGATTTGGGAGAGTATGCCTAAGACATTGAATAAAACCTAAGATACTAAGAATAAGTTCTTTTATTTTAATAGATTTAGCTTAAGAACTATTTGTGGTAATGGATAATAACACTTCTAAAACAATGGCAGGTGTGTGTGTGTGTGTGTGTGTGTGTGTGTGTATTTGCATTTGACAGATGTGTGAGAATGAGTATGGACACGCAAACACAGTGTCTTGAATCTCTTTGGTCTGTACAAATAGTAGTTTTAGTTACACCAGCTTCTGCTTCATTGCAGTCACCTCTGTCAGTTTTAGGCAGGTGAGCTCTGCAGGGAGCCTGTTGACTAGGATCTCATCAGACTCAATGGCCATGAGTCTTAGTCCTACAACCACAGTTTTGCTAGGACCAGAGTCAGAAATGAGAGAATAAAACCTAAGGGTATCCTTAGAAATGGATTCTGTATAGCTCAATCAAGTACTAGTCACAAAGAGAGCTAAAGTTCTGTCTAAACAAAATAGCTGAGAGCAGGTGCTAAGGAATTTATTGTCTGCCAGCTCAGATGTTTTGATAGATGTGCTCCATGTTTATGTAAGCAAAGCTATAAGGTCTAACAGTGACTCTGTAAGTGGTATAATTGTCTCAATTCTTTTCTTAAAGATGCTTTCCATACTATCTCTACTTACACTGACCCCTCTTAAAACACACACAGACACACACACACACACACACACACACACAGGCATACACATGCACAAAATGTTCAGAGTCTTCTGATTTTTCAGCTGCTTCCTGATTGAGTTACATCATCTTGGAAGGGGCCCACGGATGGAGGGGAAATGAAGAGAACGTTGTACAGCTTCTTCTTTTGAACACAAGTTCCACTCTTGAATAGGGTAGAGCACTGAATCAAAACCAAAGCTTTGGTTTTATAAGCTGCAAAGAATTTTAAACATTTGTTGTGTTCCTCAGAAAACTGGGAGAAAAAAAAGTCACGGTGCCATGAGAAATCAACTTCATAATCTCAACTGGACCCAGGGCTCTCGAGTGTAATTTAATATTCAGTGCCTCATTAAGAGACCCAGGGACTCCTGAGATTTATGAAACCACAAGTAATTATTTCACAGGGAGTCTCACTAGCTTGATAAGTTTGATCCTACGTATCCCAGTGAGAAGGAAGGCAGAGGCTTGGATTGCACATGATTAGAGCTCTCTATGGCAGCTCGGTTCCAGTTAATATATTACACTCTTGATCTCAAGAAGATGACAGTGCATAGTCTAAAAGTGAGCCAACCTGTTTTCTTTTGCACAGAAGTGTAGTATTGGTCCTGTACTTGCCTTTCTAAAGCTGGTGATCTTCTGGTGAAATCCTTAATGTCCATGATTTTGTAGCTACACCCTGGTTCGCATTTCACTATTTTAGGTCCTCACTTGAGCACATTCCGTCAGCTCACTGCTCACTGTCATCTCCCCAGGGAGGCTTTGCCATATCACTCTCTGTCTCTCCCCAAAGCTCTGGTTTTCTTCACAACATTCACCAGTCTCCTTCACTCATTATATATGTAAGTCTTTGTTAGTTCATTAGTTCAGAATTTCAGTGTCAGAAGGTCAGAATCTTATATTCCTCACTGCTATGCCCATAGGGTCTAAAACAGAGTCTCAGGAAATACTAACAAATTAAAACAAACAAACAAACAAACAAACAAACAAAAACTAAACTGATTGAATGAGTGAATGAATTAATATATTAATGCACCCAGTCCTGGGACTTACGTGGGCCTTTACTGCCAGATAACATATTTTATAGATTAACAGTATTATGAATATGTGTCTTTAAGAGAGGACTTACAGAAAACTACTGTAAAATGTCAGATAAAAATAGAAACAAAGAAATCTACTTTAGTGTGGAGTTTTCCCTATAATGGGTCATTAATTAACTTCTCACATTCTATGTTATATCCCAAGAAGTAAGCTTTGGACAGAGTTTTTAACACTATGGTGCAATTCTAGATGTATTCTTATGTGCTGGTCACAAAGAATAAGAATAAAATGGTGTGGTGCTGACCCCTCCCTCCTGTCTGTGACCCAGGGTCTTGGTGTGATGCACATAGCTGTTTGATTTGCTCAGAATGAGGATGCTTCCTGTGATATTCATAGTCATTACTTGCATAGGCATCCTGAGTCAAACACTGCTTTCTCTAAGAATGGACTAGTAATTCCCTTTTCCAATAGTTTATCAGCCTGGTAATGGTCCTGGGAACCATTCAACTCAGATCAGTGTTTAAGGGCACTGTGACATCTTACTATTGCAAGTTCCTTAGGGGAGAAAGCAGAGTTTTAGGTGGTCAGATAAAACTGTAAGTAATAGGGATAAACAAGGTGGTTACATGAATTCACTTCTCTAAGAGAGAATGTGAAGAGAATAAACAGACTGAAGCGTGAACCTGACTACTCACTCTTCTAATGGTTTAAATGTATTTTTTTTATTTTTTTAACATTTATTTATTTTTGAGACAGAGAGAGAGCATGAACAGGGGAGGGTCAGAGAAAGAGGGAGACACAGAATCTGAAACAGGCTCCAGGCTCTGAGCCCTCAGCACAGAGCCTGACGCGGGGCCCGAACCCACAGACCGCGAGATCATGACCTGAGCCGAAGTCGGCCACTCAACCGACTGAGCCACCCAGGCGCCCCACTCTTCTAATGGTTTAAAAGAATCTTGTCATCAATTTGCCTGCATCCACTCTACAAACATACAAACAAAAACTCAGTTACAATTTGAACTTTTTTCTGACAATATTATGATGTTGAGTTTTAGAAGTCACTTGAATATACATGCCTCAATTCTGTGCCCAGCTTGTGTTTTTCAAAATGAGTTGGAGTTAGTCTCAGGGAGAGCTGCCCCAGGAAAACATCATAGAAGGTCAATTTAGCTCAATTATGACAAACTCTGAGTTTTGCTTAAAATGCAAATTCTACAATTTTGTGTATTTTTAGGCATGTAAATATGATAAGCACTTAAAATTTTTGTGTGTGGAATGGAGTTTTAAGATACCATGAAATAATTGTTTATTTCATCCTAAAAAGACCTACTTTTTCTTTCTCTCTCTGTTTTCATTAAGTGTTTTTTTTCTCTTCTTTAACCTCATTTTATCATTCCTCATCTTCCACATATTTTTCTTCTCTCTTCATAAACATAACATCTCCATTCTGATCATGCTGTAGAGGCTTGGGGATTTTCCCATTGTGAAAACTTCACATGTGTAAAATGGAGAGTTGTGCCAAGAAAAAGTTAAATGATATTGGACAGCCTATAAAGTCCTAGGCATCTAAAGAAAAGGAGACAGGGGGAAAAGGAACTACAAAAAAGGGAATATATATATATATATATATATATATATATATATATATACATACATATACATATACATATGTATATGTATGTATATATATATATGTATGTATACATATACATATACATATACATATACATATACATATACATATATATTGCTTACAAGCAGGATGTAAGGTTATTTTTCCAATTTCTTCTTGGTATTATCCCTCCTTCCCACAGCAAAACCATTTGTTGACTGTATCAAAGTGAATTAACAAATATATAGATGTGAAAATGAAAAATAGCATTTTACCTTAGCTAAGATCAAAGTCTTCTAGAATGTGACTAAAAGAAAACAGTTTCTGGTGTATAGATCTCAGAATCTTACCACCTGTCCCTGTGGCATTAGGGAGGAGAAGAAAAGAATGAGCATCTCCTTCCAAAAACTTGTTTCAATTTTTTAATAGTAAAAAGTAAATTGAAAACACATCAACCATAAAATTGATGAAACACAATAAAGCCATTCTGAGATTCTAGCCAAAAACCCGATGCAAATTAATCAAATAAGAACTTTATAATTCTTTAATACAACCCATCCATAAAGCACCCCCAGCATTATAAAGCACAGGGCTCTATTAGAAATTCTGTTGGTCTCTTGATGAATGTTGAAGGCATTCTAAAAACAGCCAAGAAAAGGTGCAGTCCTCAATGACAGATTCTTTTTCAGTAGTTTTGGATCAGTCTCTGAACTAGGAGGAATGTGTCCCTGATTCAACATTAATCCTAAGTCTTCCTGCCTTCTCAGATACAATACATAGATTGCTCTTGATATGGCACTTTTGCTTAGATATATTTGAAAGATGAATTTTCATTTTACTATGAATTTGTGAGTTATTTGTATAGCATAACAAATTCTGTTTATTTCAAACCACTTAGTGACAGATTTTTCAAAATTTATTTTATTACAGAAAAATTTTAAGAGATACCAAAGACCTAAAAGGAAAATGATTGGTTATTTGCATTTGTTCTGGAGACATTTCTGGAAATTAAAGTCCTTATTTTTCTTGATGAATTGATGTTGGGAAAATTTTAATTGTCTTTTCTCCACATATCATGCCATTTCTTCCTTCAGTATGTGGCCTTGGCCTCATCAGCAGTCAAATAATGAGAATAGCTTCTTGGTAAGGAATCTTAGTAATTAATGGTCTTTGGAGGAAAAAGCAAGAGCTTAAAAGTAATAAAGGAAGACCACATGAGAAAAACAAGTAGAAAACAGAATTTTTTAAATTATACTGTGTCTTGAGTATACAAATATTGATTTCATCATATTTCTCAAAATAGAGTTACTCTTCATAATTTTCTTGGTATCAATATTATCATTCTTTTAAATCCCACAATTTTATTTTTCTTATGTCAATGTTTATTGGAAAAGCTTGAGCTGGGGGTGTGCTAAACATAGCCACAGAATATGCAAAAAACTAGTATATTCACTGGAACCCTGTGGTGTTACACCATGCACTGGACTTATATTGAACCCTCTGTCCTCTGTTTTTCTCACTTCTTAATGTCTTCTGATGGTATCCTCTGATCCTGCTCTGCCTGAGTCTCTTGGAGGGGATTCACGTTTGGGCAAGATGCCCCAAACCATGAAGCTGTTCTCCTCTAGATCTGAGGGAGGAAGCCACAGAAAAGGTATTTGGCCCAAAAGAGAGAGAGGATGGGGATGAAGGACAGGGAATCTTGGGACAGGTCAGAACTTTTGTAGGGACCTAGAAATAAGTGGTTGTAGGGAAGACAACAAACACACTGTAAAAACAGAAAGAAGCTCTTAAACCAAGATTTAAAAAGATAATAGAAAACGCTAAAGAAAGCAAAATTTTTACATTAGAATAAGAATACTGAAGGAATACAAGTTTTAAGAAAGAGAAAGAACGCTGTCTAGAAAGAGTCTTGGAAAAAGGCTGTAGTTCATGACATCATGGGCCACCACTTTCTCTGGGGGAGAAACAGGTTGTAGTGTTAGATATCCATAATTAAAGAAGTAATGTGATAAGAGTCAACTTTTCTTGAACACTCGCTCCACAGTAGACATTATGCTAGGTTCTTTGGATAGGTTTTGTGATTAAACACTCATAGTAAGTCAATGAGTAAGATACAGTTGTGATCCCTAATAAACAAATGAGGAAACTGAAGTTTGGGGATACCACCCACAGCCAAGATTTGAACCCATGTTGGGAGTCAATGTCTTAGACTATAGTACGAAAACTTAAGATAAAACAGTTTCAACTAAACAGTTACTAGAGGTTATGTTTTTAATACCAAAGACAGTTTATTGTGAATTTAAGAATTTAGGATAAACCTGAGGAAGTCATGCCTTTGTAGAGGAATTAAGCAGTTTACAATGGCCAGTCTCAGGAATCCACACATTCCAAGTGCATCTGTATCATGCTTCCAGAATTTGCTATCCTGAGCAGTTCCCTCATGGGGGACTCTGCGCTCTATGTGGCCACTGCATTAGAGCAGTTATGGCAAAATGAAGCAGGTGAAATGTCCTGTGTCATATCCCGCATTCTCCTAGAGACAGAACCCCAATGCAAACACCCATTGGGTGGCTGTTCTGCTTAAGTGGTTTATTCTTTGGGCTCTAGTGTCTACAACTAGACACGACCCTGCCCCTGCTCTGACTTAGCATGAAACCACAGAGTATTGTGCCTTCAGTAAATAATTGTCCCATTATTTACACACCAAAAGCATCTAAAAATGCACAAATGGTGTGCATTAGGGAGTGAGACAAAAGTGTGCATTCTTATACTGCTAAGGTCTTTTTCAAAGGAAATGGATTATCCCTTGGTCCCCTGGGAGAGGGCAGAGATTAATGTTCCAACCTAGAGGTTGTTAGACTTCTGGCACATGAAGTGACTCATCCTGTGTTCCTTCTTTCTGACACATCTTCCCTTTGAGGGAAGCTTTGGATGTTTAAATCTTTTCTGGGACCATGGAATGTTTTCTCTGAGCAAATACTTTCTCTCCTTCAGGGAAGGGGCACCCTTTGTCTGGAATGCCACAGATGTCTCCACTGTATCAGTGACTCTAATTCCACAAATGTGTCAAGTCTTATAGTGGTTTCAGGAATCCCTGAGAAGTCACTGGATTACATTCCTAGTTTACTGTTTCCTTGCACTTCCTTTGGCATGTAATAATGATTGATGGTATAAACAACATCTGTCAGACTCTCTATGGCTTGCAGATCACTTCACATCCCTCCACATTTATCTCTTGCTTCTGAACTGCCTCATGTAGAACATCAAATGACCCATGAAAAGCCTATAAGGGTTATTGCATCCCTCAGCCTCCCCCTACTTTTCAAGCCTGAGTGACTTCAGCTCTGCACATACAAGAAGCCCAGTATGCTGCTGGTCAATGAAAAATACATTACATCTAACAAATTACTTTTCGGAAAGAGTTGCAATAAAAATACTCACTTCTCACTCCCCCTCTGCCAAGTAATAGAAATAAACTACTCAGTTGGTGGCTCAAAAATTATTTGACCATAAGTAATATGGTAGTTGGGTAGAGTGGAGGAGTCATGCTTTCATCTGAACAATTCATTTTCCCCTGAAACCTGAAAATAGCATCACACTTGGATAGATTATTGAGGTGTTTTACATAGGCCATTTTTCAGTGCTATTGCCTTTACTTAAGCATACTTTCTGTTAGGTATTGGCTTCAGACTGAAAAGCAACACTGTGTGTGTGAGTCTCTGTTTACGTGTGTGTGTGTGTGTGTGTGTGTGTGTGTGTGTACTTGAGTGTGTGTTTGATGAAACAATGATCTAAGGTCAAAGAGTTTCAACTCTGAACTACCTGAAATAGAGAAAGGTTTCATACTCATTAAGTCTACTTGTCTCAGTGTTACCATGCGTGATGCTATGCCATTTAATACACATATAGTTTGTTATCACTCATTGAAAATAGCCAAGTTTGTGTTTTTATTATATAAAACTTTATAGTTTATCCTTATGTTATCCATATGAAGTATCTCATTGGCAGTTTTAAAATGAGCCTGGGTGGCTAGGTCGGTTGGGCATCTGACTTCGGCTAGGTCATGATCTTGCAGTCCATGGGTTCAAGCCCCTCATCAGGCTTTGTGCTGAGAGCTCGGAGCCTGGAGCCTGCTTTGGATTCTGTGTCCCCGCCTCTCTCTGTCCTTCCCCCACTCGTGCTCTGTCTCAAAAATAAATAAATGCAAATAAAGAAAGAAAGAAATAAATAAAATGAGCAAACGAAAAACAAAACAGAAACCTACATGGCTGCCAGATGAGGATATACCATCTTTATTTTGAAGATTAGGAAACTTTGGCCCTTAAAAACTAAGGTACTAGTCAGAAGTCCCTAACCCATCCATCATGGCTATAGCATGAGCATTAAATGATCCTCTTTGATCTGATACTACTTGCTTCCAATACTTTATTTCCTACTCTTCCTTTTGTCATATGTTAGAAATGGAAGGCCCTTTAGATGGAGTATAGGATAAATATCAAAAGAAAAACATTAATTTACTCCACCTCCTCTTCTGCTTCTGCCTTCCTCCTCCTCCTCCTCCTCTTCCTCCTTATCTTCCTCTTCTTCCTCTTCCATCTCCTCTTCCTTTTCTCTCTTCCTCCTCTTTCTCCTCTTCCTCCTCCTCTGCCTCCTCCTTTTCCCATCCCTCTTCTCCCCCTTTGCCACTGCCACTGTCTCCTCCTATTTAAAAGATACAGTTCTCTAACCTTTGTTCTTTAATTCTGTATGTTTATTCAGCCTTCAATAGCAGTTTCATTGACCTATACTACCTTTATAATTTTGTATTAAGTTTCTGATTTATAATTATGTAATAAGAGGACTTAACTCTATAGTCTTTAACATGTCTTTCCACACTGAGTACTATATTACCCAGATTGAATGAATTTACAAATGAGGACTAGGTTTCCAATTCTAACCAAGATGGAGCAGCCCTTTTTCTTCTGGCTTTTATCTCTTATAACTAAAACACCTTAGATGGATGTAACACAACAAATCAGGAGAAGACTGAAGGTGGAAAAACAAGGAAGATTGTCTTGGACCTCAGGACTGAGGGAGAACATGAGGTGAGTTCCTGGCCGTTTTTATCTCCTTTCTATACCAGACACAGTGCTGGAGAAGGCAGCAACCTGGAGGCACCAACCAATAACGACAACCAAAGCCTCTACCCATGATAGATGACGAGGAAAAGGGTGGCATAACAAAATGGAGAGCGTTTTAAACAATACTTACCTTTGTCCAGCCAAACACCAACAGGAAAATGCTTCCCCTACCATTTTCATGGTTACACTAGGGATAAATTGAGAGCTAAATGTCTACCTGCTCCCAGCAGAAGTAGGCAGCGTTACTCAGATTCTCCACCAGGTGGTATCAATGGGCTGATCATTGAGCTGACCTTTCATCCTTTGCAAACTGTAGTGCTCCGAGTTTCCTATCTGGGTGGTGTTGATGGGGTTTAACAGAGATTTGATCTTCCCTCAGATTACCCCAGTGTGCTAGTGTCAGTAAGGTCTAACAGGGAACTAAACCTGTACCCTGATTTAGCAGCAATGAAGTTAAGTAAGGCAGTGTGAGGGGGGTTAATTGGCACTTTGCTTCCTGCCCTCCAAGGCCTCAGTGGGGAGCTGAGAATCCATCTCCACATAGTAGCAATATGAATGAGATGGTGTAAAATGTGACTGTTATTCTGCTTTTTCACCTTCAGATACTAGTGGGGGTGATAACAATGAGAATGAGTGAAGTGGTATGAGGTAGGACTAGTAAGCATTTCACTTACTCTACCCCTTCCAGATTTCAGTGGGACCCTACAGGAAGCAGAGCTTTCAAATCACCCTGTACCAACAAGGTGGTACACGGTTGTCCAAGGCAAGGTTAGTCTTTTTTCCCTCATTCCCTTGGGTCAATGGGGCTTGGTTAGGGGGTAAGGTAGGAGGTGGGTTGTGGGTTTTTACACCTTCTTCTAGCAATGAGTGACTCAAGTCAACCATCTGTTGTTCCCCATCACCACTAACCCACTGGAGTCAGTGTGCTCCATAAGGAGTGTGTACATTTCATTTCCTGGGAAGGTGTCAGCAGAGTCTAAGGGGGAAGTTGAATTTACGTCTCACACATCTCCAGTTAGATGTCATGAATCAGAGAGTGAGGCTGACTGAAAACTTTTGCAGGATAGGGCCAATGGGGCTCATTGGGGAACTGAAGAAGATCTGCTCCATCTGAATATGCATGCTAAATGTTTACACAGAGTGACTACTTGCTAAAATGAAGATAGGTTGGAATCCAAAATTTTACAATATAATATCCAAAATTTCTAGTATATAATTGAAAATCATTTGTCATATCAGGAACCTGGGAAATCACAGCTTGAATGAAAAAAGAAATAGTCAAAAGATTCCAATACTACAAATCAGATATTGGAATTAGCTGACAATGATTTTAAAGATAAAATGCTTCAGTGAGTAATTACCATAAGACTTGAAACAAATGAAAAAAATAGAAAATTTCAGCAGTGAAATAGAAAATTTAAAAATAATAAAAAGGAACATTAGATAACTGAAAATACAATAAGTGAAATTTAAAAGAACAAAACAAAACAAAATCCTCACTAGATGGGAGATTGGAGATGGTAGAGAAAGGAATTGATGAACACTAAGACAGATCAATAGACATTACCCAATCTGATAACAGACAAAAAATAGAAAGGGGGAAGAGAAAAAGGAATGGAACTATGTGGGGGTAATCACAAAAGATCTAATATTTGCATCTCCACAGTCCCAGAGGAAATGAGAGTGTGGGACTGAAAACAAACTCAAAAATATAACAGCTGTTAATTTTCCCAAAGTTGCAAAAGACATAAATTTGCAGACTCATGAGGCTTAGTGAATCATGAATAGATTGAACCCAACAAAATCCATAGGAAAAACATCATGATCAAACTTCTAAAAAAAAAAAAAAAAGTTCTTAGAAGCAGCCAGAGAGAAATGAAATTTTACCTTCAGGAACACAACAATTTGAATGACAATGACTTTCTCATTTGAGACTATAGAAAACATAAAGATGTGGCACAACATTTTTCAGATGCTGAAGGAAAAGAAATGTCACCTGTGAATTCTACATCCAGCAAAAAATATCCTTCAGAAATGAAGAAGAAATAAAGGTATTCTAAAATTTAAAAAAGAGACAGTTTATCCTAGGAGACCTACCCATAAAAAATATCTGAAAGAGGGGCAACTGGGTGATTCATTCAGTTGAGCATCGGACTTCAGCTCAGGTCATTATCTCAAGGTTCCTGAGTTTGAACCCCACATTGGGCTCTCTGCTGTCAGCACAGATGCCTGTTTTGCATCCTCTGTCCCCTTCTCTCTCTCCCCTTTCTCTCTCTCCCTCTCTCTCTCAAAAATAAAGGAAACGTTAAAAAAAAAAAAACTACCTAAAAAAAAAAAAAGAACCTGAAAGCAGTTCTCTAAACAAAAAGAAATGATAACTGAAGAAAACTGATGCATCATGAAGGGAGATAGAACTATGGAATGAGTAACTTAGTGGTAAATATAATGAGGTTTTAAAAAATGTGATTAAAGATGGGGCACCTGAGTGGCTCAGTCAGTAAGCGTCTGACTTCAGCTCAGGTCATGATCTCATGATTTGTGAGTTCGAACCCCGCATCTGGCTCTGTGCTGACAGCTCAGAGCCTGGAGCCTGCTTCAGATTCTGTGTGTCCCTCTGTCTCTGCTCCTTCCCCACTCACACTCTGTCTTTCTCTCCAAAATTAGTAAACATTAAAAAATGTGATTAAAGATTGAAGCAAAAATTATAGCATCATCGGATGTGGTGCTCAATTAATGTAGAGGAAATTCTTAACCTACTTCTATTTAAAAAGATAAAAAAGGACCAAAATAGATACAAGGTGTTTCAGCTTTGCTCAAAGTGGTAAAATACTGATGCCAGTGGACTCTGTGTGTTCTATGCATATATATATATATATATATATATATATATATATATATATATACATATATATATAATATTTATAAATAAATATGCATATAAAACATCTAGAAAACACTAAATTACCATTCTGAGATAATCAAAACATGATGGATAAAATAGACTTCTAAAAGGTGATCTAGTAAGCCATAAAAAGGCAAGAGAAGGGAGACAGGAATAAAAAACAGAACAGAAAACAAGAAATAAAATGGCAGACATTAACCTTTACCTATCAAAATTTACTTGAAATATGAATGATCTAAACATATCAAATAAAAAACAAGTCTTGTCAGAGTAGATACAAAATATAACCCAAATGTGGTATATGCTTTCTACGAGAAGCTTACTTCAAACATAGCACCATAGACAGGTTGAAAGTAAAATGATGGAACTAAAAATATATCATGCAAACATTAGTTTTAAAAAAGCAGGTTTGGGGGTGCATGTGTGGCTCAGTATGTTAAGTATCACACTCTTGATTGAGGCTTAGGTCATGTTCTCATGGTTTGTAGGATCCAGAGCAGGCTTTGTGCTGACAGTGTGTAGCCTGTTTGGAATTCTCTCCACCCCCCCACCCCATTTGCTTCTGCCCTGCTCATTTTTTCCCATCCCATGTCTCTCTTTCTCAAAATAAATAAATAATTTATTTCTTTGACTATGTTTATATCAGATAAATAGGATGTAAGAATAAAGAAAAGAACATTACATAACAATTAAAAGATCAATCTATCCAGGTTGACAAAGAACATGAAATGCACAAATGCACATCCCCAATAGAGATGAAAGGGAAAATAGATAAGTCCACAGTTGTATCTGGGAATTTCAGTACCCTGGTCTCAGTAATTTATAGAGCTCCTAGACAAAAAATAAATAAATAAATACATTAAAAAAATCATATAATGTTCCTAAAAATAACAGAATTAAAAAAATTGGAGAACACATTAGCAGTTGTCAGGGGTTATGAATGGGGATGGGGTGTTCATATAGTTATAAAGGGATCATGAAGGAGTTATGTATTTTAATTGTGGTGGTGGTTACACAGATTTACACATACGATAGGATTGCTCAGAATAATACACACACACACACACACAAATGATTTCATGTAAAGCTGGTGAAATCTGAATTAGGTCTGTGAAATCTGAATTGTACCAAGGCCAATTTTCTGCTTTTGATTTTGTGCTTGGATTATGCAAGATGGTAGCACTGGGGGGAAATCCGTGTAAGGAATGTGGAACCTCCCTCTACTTTTCCCCCAACTTCCTGTGTATCTCTAATTATTTCAAACTAACTTTAAAACAAACAAATGAAGAATGCTAACCCCATAGTATGCCACGAGGTTTGTTGGAACTGCATCTGGACTTACCGTCATGCTTTTACAGTCATCACATAAATGTATTCTTCTTTCTTGACCCTATTTAGATTGGGGTTGTAATGACTCTGTCCCTGAAATGCATTGATCTGTGCTGTGGATTGAAAGTGAAAGCCCCCTTGGGGCACCTGGGTGGGTCAGTTGATTAAGCATCTGACTTCAGCTCAGGTCATGATCTCATGGTTCATGGATTGGAGCCCCAAGTTGGTCTCTGTGCTGATAACTCCAAGTATGGAGCCTGATTTAGATTTTGTATCTCCCTCTCTCTCTGCCCCTCTCCTGCTAGCACTCTGTCTCTCTCTCGCTCTTAAAAATAAATATTAAAAAAAAAAATTGAAAGAAAGTGAAAGACCTTCTCTAGTGATTGCAGAGACAAAGCTGAATATGTGGGACCAGGGTCTCGAGGCCCCTGGGACCTGAGGCCCAGGGTCTCCCAATTCATCTGCAGACAAAAACCATGGCAATGACGCTGCACATAATTAGGCCTAATTGTTTTGAGGTTTCACTCAAAGCATCAGAAGCTAAAATTAAGGCCATTTATTTCCTGATGCAGGTGCAACATCTATGGAAATACTCCTGGCTATGAAAGGAGCAGCATAACCCAGTGACAAAGAACACGTGATTGGATACTTCATTTGATGGAAATGACTATGGATGAACATCTCCATCATATAAAAAATTCCTATGTGTCTAATCAAATAGAAAATTAACCATTTGTATCTGATTATCTCTCTTTTAGAGCCATCTTTGAACGCAGGAAATTCCTGAAAATAGTAGAATGAATGCTTTTCTCTGGTATTAGAAGTGTCTATTTTCTTTGTTGTGAAATACGGATTAAGACCAAAGAGCACAATCACTTGTGGAGGTGTATTTCTGAAAAACATACATCTTTCTTATGTGCTATACAAGTTTAAAGCTTCCACTCATTCAAAAGGATTATGTTTTCATAATTATTAAAGATGGCATCTGATTAAAACTAAGAAACAGAGTGGAGATAATTGACTGTTTAGGTTATTGTTTTTAAATATCAATCTGGACGCAGTTCTAGGAAGGTGGCAGTGTGGGAGGATGCTTGGCTCACCTTGTCGTGCTGATCACTTACATTGCACCCACATCTGCCGAAATAACCCAAAAAATTGCCAGAAGACTAGCAGAATGGACTCTCCAGATCCAAGTGTAGACAAAAGGCCCATGGAAGAGGGTAGTAAGGACAGAGAGGTGGTATGTGCTACACGTACTGGCAGGAGGGAGCTGGGCAGTGGAGGAGCAGCCCACCAGGCAAGGCAGAGACCCTGAATTCTGGCTTGCAAAAGCAGAGGGGTCAGACTCCGTGAGTTCTGACAGCCAGTGGTGCTTAACATCTGGAATGTTAAAAGACAACAGCTTTGCTCTCAGAGAGCATGGAGGGCAAGAGGACTCTGGGAGGGAGACTTGTTGAGCCCTGGAAGGACAGAGCTCGGCATGGGAACAATGGCGCTGGCAAGCGCCATATCCCTCTCCCATCCCCCAACAGAAATTCCAAAGGGAACCAATTCCTGTCTCAGAACTTGCTTGCACCACACAAATGCCCAACACTGTGTTTTTGTGGATCCATCCCTCCCACGGGCCTGCCTCCCTCCCGGTGATGCAGGGCCCCTCCTGCAGGGGATCACCAACTGCAAAGCTAGTCAAGCCTGTCCCTGCCACCCCTGTGCACCTTGTGGATCCACCCTGTCTAATACGCCCTTGGCCAGATCCCACTGAAGCAGCACCACAAGCCTGGCAGTGTGCAAGCACCCCAAACAGGGGCCATACCACTCCACAGTGAGACCTACCCCTGGGACAGAGGAAGATAAGGTACACACCAGTCTGACTGTGGCCCAAGCGGTGGGCAGGGGGCAGACATTGGGTATGACTGCAGCCCTGTGCATCAACACAAGTTCTTCCAGACAACACAGAGGAAGTGACCTGAGTTTGGAGCTACTGCAGGGACTACCTAAAATGATGAAATGGAAGAATTCTCCTCAAAAGAAACTCCAGGAAGTACCAACACCTAACAAATTGATCAAAACAGATTTAAGCAACATAGCAGACAAGAATTTAGAATAATAGTCATACAATCAATCGCTGGGCTTGAAAAAAGCATAGAGGACAACAGAGAATCTATTGCTACAGAGATCAAGGGACTAAAAAATAGTCATGAGGAACTAAAAACTGCTATAAAAGAGGTGCAAAATAAAATGGAGGCAACCATAGCATGGATTGAAGAGGCAGAGGAGAGAATAGGTGAATTAGAAAACAAAATTGTGGGAAAAGAGGAAGCTGAGAAAAAGAGATAAAAAATATCAGGAGTATGAGGGGAGAATTAGAGAACTAAGTGATGCAATCAAATGGAACAATATCTATATGATAAGAATTCCAGAAGAAGAAGAGAGAGAAAGGGGCTGAAGGTGTACTTGGATAAATCATAGCTGAGAACTTCCCTGATCTGGGGAACGAAAAAGGCATTGAAATCCAAGAGGCACAGGGAACTCCCTTCAGGCATAACTTGAATCGATCTTCTGCACGATATATCATAGTGAAACTGGCAAAATACAAGGATAAAGAGAAAATTCTGAAACCAGCTAGGGATAAACAGGCCCTAACATACAAAGGTAGACACATAAGGGTACTAGCAGACCTATCTACTGAAACGTGGCAGGCCAGAAGGGAATGGCAGGAAATCTTCAATATGGTGAACAGAAAAAATATGCAGTCGAGAATCCTTTACCCAGCAAGTCTGTCATTCAGAATAGAAAGAGAGATAAAAGTATTCCCAAACAAAAACTGAAGGAATTCATCACCACTAAACCAGTCCTACAAGAGATCCTAAGGGGGACTCTGTGAGTGAAATGTTGCAAGGACCACAAAGTACCAGAGACATCACTACAAGCATGAAACCTACAGACATCACAATGACTCTAAACCCATACCTTTCTATAATAACACTGAATGTATATGGACTAAATGCACCAACCAAAAGACATAGGGTATCAGAATGGATGAAAAAAAGAAAAAAAAAAAACACAAGACCCATCTATCTGCTGTCTACAAGAGACTCATTTTAGACCTGAGGACACCTTCAGATTGAAAGTGAGGGGATGGAGAAGTATCTATCATGCTACTGGAAGTCAAAAGCTGGAGTAACCATACTTATATCAGACAAACTAGACTTTAAATTAAAGGTTGTAACAAGAGATGAAGAAGGGCATTATATAATAATTAAAGGATCTGTTCGTCAGGAAGAGCTAACAATTATAAATGTCTATGCACCGAATACGGGGGGCCCCAAAATATATAAAAAGATTAATCACAAGTTGCTTATGTTTTAAGCAACCTATTGATAAGAATGTGATAATTGCAGGGGACTTTAATACCCTACTTACAGCAATGGATAGATCATCTAGACACAGGATCAATAAGAAGCAAGGGCCCTGAATGATACATTGGATCAGATGGAATTGACAGATATATTTAGAACTCTGCATCCCAAAGCAACAGAATATACTTTCTTCTTGAGTGCACATGGAACATTCTCCAAGATAGATCACATACTGGGTCACAAAACAGACCTTCATAAGTATGAGAGAATTGAGATCATACCATGCACATTTTCAGTTCACAATGCGATGAAATTTGAAATCAACCACAGGAAAAGTCTACAAAACCTCCAAAAGCATGGAGGTTAAAGAACACCCTACTAAATAATGAATGGGTCAACCAGGCATTAGAGAAGAAATTTTAAAAATATATGGAAACAACTGAAAATGAAGACAACAATCCAAATGCTTTGGGATGTAGCCTAGGCAGTCCTGAGAGGAAAATACATTGCAATCCAGGCCTATCTCAAGAAACAAGAAACATCCCAAATACAAAATCTAACAGCACACCCAAAGGAACTAGAAGCAGAACAGCAAAGAGACCCCAAACCTAGCAGAAGAAGAGAAATAATAAAGATCAGAGGAGATCTTTATTTGTTAGATTTATTTGTTAGGTCACTATAGGATCTAACAAAAAAAACAGTAGAGCAGAACAATGAAACCAAGAGTTGTTTTTTGAAAAAATAAACAAAATTGATAAACCTCTAGCCAGACTTCTCCAAAACAAAGGGAGATGACCCACATAGATAAAATCATGAATGAAAATGGAATTATTACAACCAGTCCCTCAGAAACACAAGCAATTATCAGGGAATACTATGAAAAATTATATGCCAACAAACTGGACAACCTGGAAGAAATGGAAAAATTCCTAAACACCCACACACGTCCAAAACTCAAATGGGAAGAAATAGAAAATTTGAACAGACACATAACTAGTGAAGGAATTGAATCAGTTATCAAAAATCTCCCAACAAGTAAGAGTCCAGGACCAGATGGCTTCCCTGGGGAATTCTCCCAGACATTTAAAGCAGAGATAATACCTATCCTTCTCGAGCCGTTCCAAAAAATAGAAAGGGAAGGAACACTTCCAGACTCATTCTATGAAGCCAGCATTACTTTGACTCCCAAAGCAGACAGAGACCAGCAAAAAAAAAAAAAAAAAAAAAAAAAAAAGGAGAACCACAGGCCAATATGCCTGATGAATATGGATGCACAAATTCTCAACAAGATACTAGCAAATAGAAATCAACAGCATATGAAAAGAGTTATTCACCATTATCAAGTGGGATTCATTCCTGAGCAGCAGGGCTCGTTCAATATTTGCAAATCGATCGATGTGATATATCACACTAATTAAAGAAAAGACAAGAACCATATGATCCTGTCAGTCAATGCAGAAAAAGCATTTGACAAAATACAGCATCCTTTCTTAATAAAAACCTTCGAGAAAGTCGGGATAGAAGGAACACACTTAAACATCTTGAAAGGCATTTATGGAATGCCTACAGCTAATATCATCCTCAATGGGGAAAAACTGAGAACTTTCCCCCTGAGATCAGGAACACGACAGGGATGTCCACTCTCACCGCTGTTGTTTAGCACAGTGTTGGAAGTTCTAGCATCAGCAATCAGACAACAAAAGGACATCAAAGGCATCAAAATTGGCAAAGATGAAGTCAAGATTTCACTTTTTGGAGATGGCATGATATTATACATGGAAAACCCGACAGACTCCACCAGAAGTCTGCTAGAACTGATACATGAATTCAGCAAAGTCGCAGGATACAAAATTAATGTACAGAAATCGTTGCACTTTTATACACTAATAGTGAATCAACAGAAATACAAATAAATAAACTGATCCCATTCACAATTGCACCAAGAAGCATAAAATACCTAGGAATAAACCTAACCAAAGATGTTAAAGATCTGCATGCTGTAAACTACAGAAAGCTTATGAAGGAAATTGAAGAAGACACAAAGAAAGGGAAAATCATTCAATGCTCATGGATTGGAAGAATAAATATTATTAAGATGTCAATACTACCCAAAGCTGTCTACGCATTCAAAGTAATCCCAATCAAAATTGCACCAGCATTCTTCTCGAAGATAGAACAAGCAATCCCAAAATTTGTATGGAAGCACAGAAGACCCCGAATAGCCAAAGTAATATTGAAGAAGACCAAAGCGGGAGGCATCACAATTCCAGACTTTATTCTCCAGTACAAAGCTGTAATCATCAAGACAGCATGGTATTGGCACAAAAACCAACACATAGACCAATGGAATAGAATAGAGACTCCAGAATTGGACCCACAAACGTATGCCCAACTAATCTTTGACAAAGCAGGGAAGACTATCCAATGGAAAAAAGACAGTCTCTTTAACAAATGGTGCTGGTAGATCTGGACAGCAGCATGCAGAAGAATGAAACTAGACTGCTTTCTTACACCATTTACAAAAATAAACTCAAAATGGATGAAGGACCTGAATGTGAGACAGGAAACCATCAAAACCCTAGAGGAGAAATCAGGAAAACACCTCTCTGACCTCAGCCACAGCAATTTCTTACTTGACACATCTCCAAAGCAAGGGAATTAAAAACAAAAAAATGAACTATTGGGACCTCATCAAGATAAAAAGATTTTTCACTGCAAAGGAAACAGTCAGCAAAACTAAAAGGCAACCAACAGAATGGGAGAAGATATTGGCAAATGACATATCAGATAAAGGGTTAGTATCCAAAATCTATAAAGAACTTATCAAATTCAACACCCAAAAAACAAATAATTGAGTGAAGAAATGGGCAGAGGACATGAATAGACACTTCTCTAAAGAAGACATCCACATGGGCAACAGGCACAGGAAATGATGCTCAACATCACTCCTCGTCAGGGAAATACCAATCAAAACCACACTGAGATACCACCTCACGTAGGTCAGAGTTGCTAAAATGAACAAATCAGGAGACTATAGATGCTGGAGAGGATGTGGAGAAATGGGAACCCTCTTGCACTGTTGGTGGGAATGCAAACCTGTGCAGCCACTCTGGAAAACAGTGTGGAGGTTCCTCAAAAAATTAAAAATATATCTACCCTATGACCCAGTAATAGCACTGCTAGGAATTTCCCCAAGGGATACAGGAGTGCTGATGCATAGGGGCACTTGTACCCCAATGTTTATAGCAGCACTTTCAACAATAGCCAAATTATGGAAAGAGCCTACATGTCCATCAACTGAGGAATGGATAAAAAAGATGTGGTTTATTTATACAATGGATTACTACTTGGCAATGAGAAAGAATGAAATATGGCGTTTTGTAGTAATGTGGATGGAACTGGAGAGTGTTATGCTAAGTGAAATAACTTAGGCAGAAAAAGACAGATACCATATGTTTTCACTCTTACGTGGATCGTGAGAAACTTAACAGAAGACTATAGGGGAGGGGAAGGGGAAAATGTTAGAGAGGAAGGGTGACAAACCATAAGAGACACTTAAAAACTGAGAATAAACTGAGGGTTGATGGGGGTGGAGGGAGGGGAAAGTGGGTGGTGGACACTGAGGAGGGCACCTGTTGGGATGAGCACTGGGTGTTATATGGAAACAAATTTGACAATAAATTTCATATTAAAAAAATAAGGAATAATTTTGCCAAAAAAAAAAAAAAAAAAAAAAATCAATCTTGTATAAAAGAGACATGATTTGGGAATATATATTACTCACTTTGGCTATCTTGGCTGTATTTACTTGAATATTCAATATGTAGTATATAATAAAATGGTTTTCATGTATTTAGTGGTAGTCAGTATTACACCTTAGGTGTAAAAACTGTGTTAAGAGCTTAGCACCAAAATAGGCAGATACTGTTGCAAACAATACTTTGTCATGAGAACCTGGAGGACCTGTTTCAGGTGGCTCCTCACAGGTCCAGAATCACACCTCAGCTCCCTCTTCACCACACCTGACTAGTGGCAGCTTTTCCTTTGGTATTTTCCCTCTCTTCATGGAATGGCCTTCACCCATCCCCACTCTCTTCTCTGCATCCTGCATGCATTTCCCTCACCAATAATGCTGCTCTGAACATAGGGATGCAGATATCTTTTTTCAGTCAGTCTTTTCTTTACTTTTGGATATATTCCTAGAGGTGGAATTGCTGGATCATATGGTAGTTCTATTTTTAATTATTTGAGGATATTCCATGCTTTTTTCATAGTGGTTAAACTGGTTTACAATCCCACCAACAGTGCACAATGGTTCCCTTTTTTCCATGTCCACGACAGCATTTGTTATCCCTTGTCTTTTTAATAATGGCCATTCTAACAGGCATTGAGTGATACCTCACTGTGGTTTTAAATTGCATTTCCCTGGTGACAGTGATGTTGAGCATCTTTTCATGTACCTGTTTTCTTTTTATATATCTTCTTTGGAGAGATGCTTGTTCAGGACTTTTGCCCATTTTTAAAATTGGGTGTTTGTTTTTGACTATTATGTCATATGAGTTTTTATACTTTTTGGATATTAACCCCTTATCAGGTATGTGATTTGCAAATATTTCCCATTTCATAGGTTTTCTTTTCACTTTGTTGATGGTTTATTTTGCTGTTAGGAAGCTTTTTAATTTGATTGTAATTTCACTTGTTTATTTTTATTTTGTTGCTTGAGCTTTCAGTATCATATCCAAAAAAATCATTATGAAGACTCATGTCAAGGTCCTTTCTTCCTATTTTTTTTCTTCCTGGAGTTTCATGGTTTCAAGTCTTAAGTTTTAATACATTTCAAGTTCATTTTTGTGAGTGGTGTGGTATATGGATCCAGTTCCATTTCTTTATTTTATTTTTTTCCATTTCTTTACATGTGAATATCCAGTTATCCCAGCACTATTTATTGAAGAGGCTATATTTTCTCCATTGAGTATTCTTGGCTCCTTTTTCAAATAGTAATTAGCTGTATTTGCTTGAGTTTACTACTGGGTTCTGGATTCTGTTATATTGGCTTATGTGTCTGTTTTTATGCTGGTACCACACTGTTTTGATTTCTATAGCTTTATCGTAGAGCCTGAAATCAGGAAATATGATACCTCCTGCTTTGTTCTTCTTTCTCAGCATTTCCTTACTTCATAAGGGTCTTTTGTGGTTCCATATAAATTTTAGAAGTATATTTTTTCTATTTGTGTAAAAATTGCCATTGGAATCTTTATAGAAATTGCACTGAATCTATAGATAGATGATTTTCACAATAGTTATTCTTCTAATCCATAAATATGGGATACTTTTCCATTTATTTGTGTCTTCTTTGATCTTTTTCATCAATGTCTTATAGTTTTTTAGCATGAGATCTTTCATCTCCTTAGTTAAATTTATTCCAAAGTATTTTACTACTTTTGACTCTATTGTAAATGGGATTGATTTTTTTTCTTTTTCAGAAATTTCACTGTTAGTGTATAAAAATGCTACTGACTTTTGTATGTTAATTTTGTAACCTGCAACTTTACTGAATAAATTGACAGATACAACAGTTTTTTCATTGTCTTTAGAATTTTCTATATATAAAATCATTTTTCCTAAAAATAGAGACAATTTTACTTCTTTTTTTCAAATATGGATACATTTTGTCCCTTTATCTTGCTTGATTTCTCTAGCTAAGACTTCTGGTACTATGTTGTTTAAGAGTGCTCAGAGTGGGCCCTCTAGTCTTTTTTTTTTAATGTATAAAATTTATTGTCAATTTGGTTTCCATACAACACCCAGTGCTCATACCAAAAGATGCCCTCTTCAATCCCATCACCTACCCTACCCTCCCTCCCACCCCCCATCAATCCTCAGTTTGTTCTAAGTTTTTAAGAGTCTCTTATGCTTTGGCTGCCTCCCACTCTAACCTCTTTTTTTCTTCTCCTCCCCCATGGGTTTCTGTTAAGTTTTTCAGGATCCACATAAGAGTGAAAACACATGGTATCTGTCTTTCTCTGTATGGCTTTTTTCACTTAGCATACACTCTCCAGTTCCATCCATGTTGCTACAAAGGGCCATATTTCATTCTTTCTCATTGCCATGTAGTACTCCATTGTGTATATAAACCACAATTTCTTTATCCATTCATCAGTTGATGGACATGTAGGCTCTTTCCATAATTTGGCTATTGTTGGGAGTGCTGCTGTAAACATTGGGGTACAAGTGCCCCTATGCATCAGTACTCCTGTATCCCTGGGCCCTCTAGTCTTAATACTGATCTTAGGGAGAAAACTTTCAACCTTTCACCATTGAGAATGATGTGAGCTGATGGTTTGTCATCTACGACCCTTATTATGTTGAGATATGCTCCTTCTATGCCTAGTTTGTCAAGATTTTTTATCGTGAATAGATGTTGAATTCTGTTGAATATGTTAATCATTGTGAATGTTATGATTGAATGAATCAACATGTTGAATGTTAATCATTCTTTTAATGTGATGAAGCACACTGATTGATTTACATATTGAACCATCCTTGCATTCCAGGGATAAATCTCATTTGATCATGGTGAATGATACTTTTAATGTGCTGCTGAATTCGTTTTGCTAGTATTTTATTGAGAATTTTTGCATCTATATTCATCAGGGATATTGCCCTGCAGGTTTTTTTGTCTGTTTGTTTTGTTTGTTTGTTTGTTTGTTTCCCTAGTAGAGACCTTTTCTGGTTTTTGTATCAAGGTAATGCTGGCCTTGTAAAATAAGTTTAGGAGTGTTCCCTAATTTTTTTTATTTTTTGGAAGAGCCTGAAAATTATTGCTGTTCATTCTTCTTTAAATGTTTGGCATAATTCATCAGTGAAGCCGTCTGGTCCTTGGCTTTTGTTTGTTGGGAGATTTTTGATTACTGATTCAATCTCCTTACCAGTAATTGGTCTATTCAGATTTTATATTTTTTGCTGGTTGAATCTTGGTAAGTTTTAGGTTTCTAAGAATTTTTCCATTTCTTCTAGATTTTTCAGTTTGTTTGGCATGTAGTTCTTCACAGTAATTTCTTATGATCCTATGATTTTTTGTGGTGATAATTGTAACATCTCATTTTTTATTTATAATTTTGTTTTATTTGCCTCCTTTCTTTTTTTAACCTTGGTTAACATAGCTAAGAGTTTGTAAATTTTGTTTACCTTTTCAAAGAACCAACTCTTAATTTAGTTAATCTTTTCTTTTGTTTTCTGTGCTCTATTTATTTTATTTCTGCTCTAGTCTTTTTGTTTTTCTTTCTGCTAACTTTGGTTCAATTTGTTCTTCTATTTCTAGTTCTTTAAGGAATAAAGTTAAGGTGTTTATTTGGGCTCTTTATTGCTCCTTAATGTAGTTGTTTATTGCTATGAACTTCTCTCTTAGCATTTTTTTTTTGGAAAAAATATTTTGTGTGTTTTGTGTGTGTGTGTGTGTGTGTGTGTGTGTGTGTGTGTGTGTGTGTTTGTTTTGTTTTGTTTTGCTTGTTGTGTCCTAGAGTTCTGGTGTGTTGTGATTCCATTTTCATTTGTCTCAATTTTTTAATCTCCCTTTTATTTCTTCTTTGATTCATTTGTTTTTTTTTAGGAGAATGTCATTCATGTGTTCATGAATTTTCCAGTTTTCCTCTTGTTACTGATTTCTAATTTCATGCCAATGTGGTCAGAAAAGATATCTGGTAAGATTTAAGTCTTAAGTTTGGTAAGTCTCCTTTTGTGGCCTATATATGGTATATCCTAGAAATGCTCCATATGTACTTGAGAAGAAAGTGTATTCTGCTATTGTTGGATAGAAAACTCTGTACATGTCTAAGTCCATTTGGTCTTATAATATTTTTCAAATCTGTTCTTCCCTCACTGATTCTGTGTGGATTATCTATCCATTATTGAGAAGTGAGGTATTAAATTTCCCAATTAGTATTGTATTACTGTTTATTTCTCCTTTTATTTCTATTGGTTTTTGCTTTATGTATTTAGGTGCTCTGATGTTAGGTGCATAAATATTTACAATTGCTATATATTTTTGGTGTATTGGTCTTTGTCTCAGTATGTAATGACCTTTTTTGTTTCTTTTTACTATTTTTAGTTTAAAGTATCTTTTCTGTGGCACCTGGGTGGCTCAGTTAGTTAAGCATCCAACTCTTGATTTTGGCTCAGGTCATGATCTCATGGTTGTGAAATTGAGCCTAGTGTCAGGCTCTGAGCTGGGCGTGAAACCTGCTTAAGATTCTCCCTCTCCTTCTCCCCTTCCCCCAGTGACTCTCTCCCATTCCCAGTCTCTGCAAGAAAGAAGGAATGAAAGAAAGAACCAAAGGAAAGAAGGAAGGAAGGAAGGAAGGAAGGAAGGAAGGAAGGAAGGAAGGAA